>NW_014577084.1:419402-426729 GCF_000485595.1 Priapulus caudatus
GGGGGGGCCTCTCGGAATATAATTCGCAGACTGGTGAAAATGGGTGCTCTCTGACACTATATGTTTGATTGAATCTGTTTTCTTCTTTTTTTTTTTCTCTGGTATGCTCTGGAACCGGCTATGTTCGATAATGGGCCGAGTCTCCGGACACTTAGCTAGGATTTCGTTTGAAATTTCTCAATGCTATGAAAACTGGAACACGTCTTAAAGAGGGCGGGTTCCGGGAAACTGATGGGGGTAACGAGTGCGATTTGCTTCGTTAAAATCGATGGTGTAGCCACTTGAACCGATAATTGATCTGTTATTATGTAGTAGGAGAGATAAACATGACCGTCGAGGGAGAGCATATGAACGCACGCACACACACCACACGACACACACACACACACACACACACACACACACACACACACAACACACACACACACCCACGCGCTGCGCGGCGCGTGCGCATACCACACACCTAACTAAACTTAGGACAGAGGTCACTCAGCGGGAGAGGAGCATCGTCCGGCCAGCGAATACGCATACGCATACGACTCCTACCGAACACACGAATACCACGATATACGCCGCCCGTACGATGTCATGCTCGCTCGCGCTCAGTCAGCAGCAGACTGGCTTTGTGGCTGGCTCGCTCGCTGACGTGCTAATATCGATCGACGTTCACAACACATTCACGACACAACAGCACACACACCACACACACACAACCGCATCACACACACACACAGCACACACACCACACACCAGCACAACACAACACAAACACATTACACACACACACACAATACGCACACAACAACAGCAACACAACGACACCACACACACCAACAACACAACCAGTCACACACACACACACCTTTCGCACACTACACGCTATGTTAGCACGAACGCACAGACCACGATCACAATAACCTCCCCGTCTCCGTGCGGCCGGAGGTTGCGTCTCACGGCTTAATCAAGATGGTCTATTTCATGTAAGTGTGGTCTTCCGTATTATATTTTTATTACGAGGCGGTTCCGTCTGTGACGTTCGCTATAGCGTGTGTAATTATTAATTTATAGTTGTTAAACACCCTTCAAAGGATATGGTATCCCTTTCCGCCGTGGAAACAGCATCATTCGCACAATTTTGAGTGGTCCGCCAAACTTGGGACCTCACCAAGGAGACATACACACTCATTGACATCGCATATCATCAAATTAAGCAAGGTTTTATATATGGACTTGAATTTCGATACACTTACATTTTTCGATTTTTCGAATTAAAGTTGGATCCGCTTGTAGGTACTACATCAATCATTTTTATGGCGATCCCTTTATTTGCTAGACATTTCTTTTCTTTCTTTTACCTTTGGTCTTGCTAAATGCCATGGCGGGGTGGGGTGACCCCCCACTCCCAATCCTATCATTTGCAACGGATTGTGCAAGGATAGTTTTCTTTTTTTTTTGTTTTCTTCTTTTCCTTTTTTTCTCTTTTTCTTTTTTCCTTTTTTTTTATTTCTTTTCTTTTTTTTTTCTTCTTCTTTCCTTTTCTTCAAATGTAGTTGGTGGCTGGCGACAGCGCCTCCTGGCCCCCCTTGTGGCGACCTTGCCCCCCCCCCCCCCCCCCCCCGCCCATTGCCTCACGTAACTTTTTCGCCGCGGCCTGCATCTGCCAAAACTATTAGTTTGTTCGACAACATACGTTAGAAGTCATTGTATACTCACGATAATTTGATAGCTTAGAAATTCTAAGCTTAGGCCTGTCATATAGCGTTAGCCATTTGGACTGTGCATTGTAGAGTATTGTGGTTGTAGTATTTTGAGAAGAATATTGAGAAAATACCAGTAAATGCATTAAAGTTCCGATAAATAAATGTACCGATAATTTAAATGAGCAGTACGAACATTATCGGCCTATCAGTGATTTTTATCCTACATCGCTTGCTCTCCTCTTATTGTTCCAAACTCCAACGTAAAACATATTCCTTCATTTCATATAGTTGTTGTAAAATTGTCTCTTAATGTGTTCAATAGTTAGACCAGTTGAAATGGAGCCCTAATCTCTTATGGTTGTTTATTTATGATGATTATTTTATTAGGCTTTTATATTAAGTATTCTTCCAAAATCTAGTCTGGTGAGGCAGCTCTCTGTGTTTCAAGCGATATAACCCCATTCAGGGGCGTAGCTTATAGCGTGAAATGGATGTGTACGCACAGAGCGGGGTGGTCTGGGGGTTCCTCCCGAAAATTGTCGAAAAAATGTAAGATTAGGCAGAGATGGTTATTTGAGGCCTTTGGCTAAGTAAATGCTAAGCCTTCATTCTGCTACGACAAATTTTATATTTTTAGTAGAACATATTATCTTCATGAGCAATCAGATGTTGATCACTAAATCACTATAACTAATATGTTAATTTTTTCGTTTTATTATTCAAGACAGTTTAATAACGCAATATCTTAACTCTCTTCTTCTTCTCTCTTGCTCGTCTCTCTCTCTCTCTCTCTCTCTCTCTTCTCTCTCTCGCTCTCTCTCTCTCTTCTCTCTCTCTTTCTTCTCTCTCTCTTCTATCGTCTCCTCTCTCTATCTCTCTCTCTCTCTCTCTCTCTCTCTCTCTCTCTTCTCTCTACTCTCTTCTCTCTCTCTCTCTCTCTCTCTTCTTCTTTCTCTTTTTATTCTGTTTCTGCTCTCTCTCTCTTCTCTCTTTTCTTTCTCTCTTCCTCTCTCTCTCTCTCTCTCTCTCTTGCATCTCGTCGACCTCTCTTCTCCTCTCCCTGTCATCTTCTCTCTCTCGCTCTGCAATAAATTTGTGTATGTGTGAAATGATATGTACGCAACTGCGTATCTGCGTTATGATAGCTATTAAATATTAATTATTATTAAAATATATGCATTATTATTAACAAATATATGCCATTAAATATTAATTATTATATGCATAACAATGACGACACTATATATGCCCAAAAGAGTGAAGCATAATCATTCGTGGTCGTGCAAGTTGCAACCAAGTTGGATAGGTTTCGGCGGTAGGCCTATGGGCAAGGAGGAGATAATTACCCTCTCAGTCTTGATATGAGAGCAATATTGAACTCTCAGCCTCACGAAAGAGGGAATTAATAATAAATAATATTCACGTTTTATATGTAAGAACAATTAAGAGCGTGTATTATATATTATGCTCCGAGTCAAGCCCAGTGGCGTATCCAGAAATGAATGTACATGGGGGCGAAATGTATACCTGGGCTGCCGAAGGCATGCAACCCCGCGTGCTGCGGGCACGCCAGCGCTATAGGGGGTCTGGGGTCATGCTCCCCCAGGAAATGTTGAAATATTTAAGCCATTTTCTTGCAATCTGAGGCATACTGTGGGCCATATTCTGATGTCTGATATGACACTATCTCAACTCTAGACTCAACCCTACAATTTAGGATTTAAAACACTATGTTTTTTTCTGGGCCTGCAAACGGGGGGGGGGGCGCACGCCGGCTCCTAGACTGGTACTCAGTCGACAGTTCCACACGCTACACTAAAGAACGTCAGGATACTTGCCGGAGTGAAGGTGGCGAACGGGTACCAGTCTAGCCGGCTCCGCCCTATGCTGGATACGCCACTGGGCCTACCCAGTAATGGGAGAAGGTAACAACTAAGGACGACAAATATGAAATATCTATATATATATACTTCCATTTCCTTTCTTATCACTTATTGTTTTGCGCACCACACCAATTGCGTCGTTGAAGCGACATGTCACAAACACTGACACGTGGTGGGGGCGACAGCCTCCCTGCCCCCCTTGTGGCGCCGCCCCTGCGCACGTGTCCACGCATTTCGCAGCATCTGCCAAAACTATTAGTTGTTCGACAACATACGTTAGAAGTCATTGTATACTCACGATTAATTTGATAGCTAAAATTCTAAGCTAGGCCTGTCTATAGCGTTAGCCACTTGTATGTTGCATTGTAGAGTATTGTGGTGTAGTATTTTGAGAAATATGAGAAATACCAGTAAATGCAATTAACCGTAAAATAAATGTACCGATAATTAAATAGCAGTACAAAATTATCGCTTCAGCTAGATTTTATCCTACATCATGTTTATATTTCCAAACCGTAAAAACATATTCCCTTGTCATAATAGTTGTTGTAAAATTGTCTCTTAATTGTCAATAAGTTAGACCATGAAATGGAGCCCTAATTTTATGGTTGTTTATTATGATGATTATTATTATTAGGCTTTTATATTAATATTCTCCAAAAATCTAGTGGTGGGCAGCTTTCCTGTGAAGGATATAACCCCATTCAGGGGCGTAGCTATAGGGTGAAATGGATGTGTACGCACAGAGGCGGGGGGTCTGGGGGTCCTCCCCCCGAAAATTGTGAAAATGTAGATAGCAGGAGATGGTATTTGAGGCACTTTTGAGTAAATGTACAGCCTTCATTCTGACTACGACAATTATATTTTTAGTAGAACTATTCTCTTCATGAGCAACAAGATGTGATCACTAAAGATCACTATAACTAATCATGTAATTTTCGTTTTATTATCAAGACATGTTGAACTAACGCATATTCTTAAACTCTCTCTTTCTCTCTCTCTCTCTCTGTGTGCGTGCGTCCGAGCGAGCGTATGCGTGTGCGGGTGCGTGTGGGCGCATCACGGCATTGTTTAAGTCGCGTTCATTATTCAATGTGTAGTGGCGACCACCGATGTGCAACTCTTTATTGGAACGGTGAAAAAGCTGCAAAAGGGTTGTAACTTGCTTTGCCACTCAATTATATATATAATTTAACCTATGCATCAGGTGACGTTTTGTACAGCCGCGCGACTATGTAAAAATATTGTTAGTCCAACAGAGGGGGGTAGCTATATAGCCACACAATCCGCCCCCCCCCCTAAATCCGCCACTGATGTAGTAAGCTTGTGAGTAGAGATATCTCAATAGACATGTCGAGACGAGGACCAGTCTACGTTGGATGACAGTGTGTGAAAATGGTTGAATCAAGAGATCAAACATTCGTTTAAAATCATTGAAAAATAAATTCACGCTAAAGGCTAAATAAATATAACGGTTCACGGTAAATAAACAGATGCTTTCACGCATTTCTATCAGGGTATCACGAGTCACGCTAGGCAAAATAGCAGAAGAAAATTTAGTCTGACTGACTGACTCTCTCTCTCTCTCTCTCTCTCTCTCTCTCTCTCTCTCTCTCTCTCTCTCTCTCTCTCTCTTGCATGTATAATCAATGTTTGGCTGAACGCATGCACGTTCTTTATTGACGATTCGCTGCACTGTGAGAGAAGCAGCAGCAGTTGAATATTGAACTTTAATTGCCGCATATATAATGACACAGTATTACATTGACGCTTATTTAAGTGACATGAGGAGTAATTCGTTTTCTTCCAAATACAAAATCGGCAGATGCTCCAGACGATGAATTCCCATGTGAAATATCAATGCGTTTAGTCTATCGTCATCGATGTAGTCGGCGGTGTTGACGACGTTCGTGTATCGTTTTTGAAGGACCTCCTGGCCGGTTTGGTGCTGCTGCATCCGTGCTAGTCTATTGATGTCCACGAAGGAGGCGTTATGTACACCGGGCGGTTGTATTATATGCTGTTTAAGAGCATGCACCACGTCTTTATAAGGCACTGGCGGATGCTGTTGCTCATGCGCATGTGCACTGCTACCACGATACGGGCCGCGGCTGAACTGCTGCGGGGCGCCTTCGAGCTGCTGCTGCGGTCGACATTGTAGATGAATACCTTGACCTTGCATCCGGCCCATGCGGTTTATCGGTTGGTTCTGAATGCGTATCATCGTCGTCATGGGTGGGTTCTGTGCGCGTATCATGTCATTCGGATAAGAATGGAGCGATCCTTGGTGATGATGATCGCCATACTGCATACCGGGAGGGAGCTGACGGTAAAACGCAGCTGGTACGAAACGTGGCCTCGTCTGGCTGGCTTGCATGGTTTACAAAATATATATTGTACTCACTAGTCTGAAAGAGATATTGGAAAAAATCATATTAGCACTGTGTCTAACTGACCGGAGTGCGTATGTTTCTATATGACTACATCACTTCGGTATCGATTGGTGAACTTTAATTAAACTTAAACGCTGTTATGAACGTATAGCTGCTATAATTTTCGAAATCTCATATACGGTAACCTCAACAACGTTTAAGAAACCCTCGTTCGCCTTGTGTATATCTACCCGATCATTATATATATGTATACGATAGCGGTGTCCCCAACACGCGCGCGCGTGCACACTTATAGTTGCGTAAAAACTTGATTAATAATTCATTTTATTACCTGTTAATAAATGCATGGATATCTCCGGCTCTCTCTCTCTCTCTCTCTCTCTCTCTGGGCCCTATGGGCAAGGAGGAGATAATTTACGCCCTCATCAGCTCTTGATTGAGAGCAATATTGAAGCTCTTCAGAGCCTCACGAAGAGGGAATTAATATAATAAATAATATTCACGCGTTTTATATGTAAGCAACAATTAAGAGCGTGTATTATATATTTGCTTCCGAGACAAGCCCAGTGGGCGTAATCCAGAAATGAATGTACATCGGGGCGAAATGTATGACCTGGCTGCCGAAGGCTAATGCAAACGGCCCGCGTGCTGCGAGGGCAACGCAGCGCTATAGGGGGTCTAGGGTCAATGCTCCCCCAGGGAAAATGTTGAAATATTTAAGCCATTTTCCTGCAATCTGGAGGGCATACTGGCGGCCAATATTGCTGATGTCTGATAATGAAAACCACTAATCTGCAACTCTAGACTGGCAACCGCTACAATTTAGGATTTAACAACACTATGTTTTTTTCTGAGGCCTGGCAACGGAGGGGGGGGGCGTACGCCAGGCTCCTAACTGGTACTCCAGTGCGACAGGTTCCACACGCTTACACTAAAGAACGTCAGGATACTTGCCGGAGTGAAGGGCGAACGGGTACCAGTCTAGCCGGGCCCGCCCTATGTGCATGGATACGCCACTGGCCTGACGCCAGTAGGGAGAAGGTAAGCAAGTATAAAGAGGACGACAAATATAAATATGTATATATATATAGCTTCCATTTCTCTTTCTTATCAGCTTTATCATTATTTGCGCGAGCCACACAAGCGTCGTTGAAGCGCGACATGTCACAAAGCACACTACACGTGGCCAGTGCCCCCGCAGTGCCTGAGAACAGTGCGAGGTGAGAGCTAGAAGAGTCGTTACGTTGCCAAACTTATATCATTCGAGAATAGGACTTGATTGTGGTGTATATATATATATATATATATTCTATATAACCTTTCTTCGCCAATGGAAATGAATCCGTTATTA
>NW_014577084.1:431148-460196 GCF_000485595.1 Priapulus caudatus
GCGCACATCAGGAATTGTCACATAATATGCGCACAGGTTTCTCTTCACAGATAGTTTCGCGTGTAGGTGAGCGTCACCGGAACTACAGGTCTATGATGGTAACTGCATGCCCTATTATTATGTACTGAAACGAATTGGTTTACAGCTAGGTGCTATTAGTAGCTAGTTTTTGCCCTAGACCTTGCAGATAGATCCCTTCTTTGAATGCCACTGGGTTATAGTGCTGAGACAACATAGACACAACGTGGACGAGGACTGAAAGTACTGGGAAGACAATTAATTACATTGAGGGAGCAGAGGAGATCTCCAATGAGCCGTGGCCGAAAACTAGTTGCCGCAGGGAGACACCGCGCGCTCGATACTGGTTTGTGAGAAACAATGTATTCTATATAACCTTTCTTCGCCAATGGAAATGAATCCGTTATTATGCGCAAAAGAGGAATTCGTTTTCACCGGCAATAAAATGTGCATGTCGCGGAAATATGGCACGCAGGTAGCGCGCTAGCGCCACGCGGTCTGTAACCATAGATACCAGGCCGCCACCTGTCATCAGCTGTTCCATAATCATTGCATAGATTCCGTGTTGTGAATTTCGTTCTCATATACATTTGAGTTCTATTTTATACTATTCACTGTTGTACGAACAAGTCAGCACTGTTGTCTCTTTGTTATTAAGTTACCTTGAACTAGTTCAAGTCACATGTGCGTGAATTTAGTCGGTACTACAACGGTAGGTTATAAATCATAAAACTTGTTGTAATCTTTGGCCTAGGCCTACAATGTAGGTTACTTGTACGGCGGTAGCGGGTATAGGGACTATAAATGTAATACAGTATACGTCTATAGACTATAGCCTATATATACTATAGGGTGTAGCATAGTTAAACAAAATTTTATGTGTTTGTATATATAATATATCTCTGTGGGTGTAGGTATACTAATACTATTGCTCAGAGGGTATACCCGTCCCCCAGGGTACTGCCTGGGTACGGTCCGGTATGCCGGAACGTACCCTGGTCACTATTTGATATGGTTAGGGTTAGGATTAGGGTTAGGGTTTGCGTTAGGGAGTAGGCGTAGGCGACTCCCTAGACTCGTTAGTGGAGTAGGCGAGGTACGGGGCCCCTGTCTGCTTCATTCCATCAATGCAGGCACTGTCATTGGTCTTATTCGAGTGCGTTTCCCCTGAAGCAAACTCCCATGTGACCTTGGAATCCTGGCATTGGTTGCGAGTTTCCTTTACGGTTGTCTTCTTTCCTTCTGAAAGGCCAACACATTTTTTCATTGATCTATCTAACTCTACAAATGTGAAGAGTATACGCATTTCATCCTTCTGCAATACTTTAGCATTTGTGTAGCTTGCAAATATACATGGTGTCTTAGTTAATTGCGGGAACTTTCATCTCATTATAAAAAATTATATCAAGCCAGGAGTATGTGTGATAAGTGCAGCTCATAGGGTACATGTCCCCCAGGGTACTGCCGGAACGTACCCTGGTCACTATTTGATATGGTTAGGGTTATATCTGATCGGCGATGTGCAGCGTAGTCACTTCAAGTCGACATGAGTGTTGCTACGCTGCTAATCGGCGATAAAGTAGTCGCCGATAGTCAAATCGTAGGCCGACATAAGCGGGCCTTAGAGTGGGTTCGCGTGCATGTGGTAGTGTTGACATGTTGTGGTTTTATTATAGGCCGTGGCTATTCTTACGACCAGTCGTAACAATTATTTATGGACTATTCTTACGACATGCAACGCATAATAGTTAATAGTTCCGGTAACGCATGCGCAGTTACAAATTGTTGGACTTGTATATCTGCCGTATACTTTCCGTATATCAAGGAATGATGCAAAAATCCTAACCCCTAACCCAACCCGAACCCTAACACTAACTATAAACCGACTCGGCTATCTTATATATACTATCTATGGTATCCCTAACACTATGGTGTATAGATAGCCACTGTCGTCACACTGAGACATGTCGTAAGAATAGTCCATAAATAATTGTTACGACTGGTCGTAAGAATAGCCACGGCGTTTATGGCACGCTGTGGCTATATGCCCGGCAGCCGGGCACGGTCTTCGACTTCCTAAATGCCCGGCAGTCCCTAACCCTAACCCTTGTTTACTTGAGATAACACTGAAAATTAAAAAATGCCGGGCATTTGGGAAATTGAAGACCGTGCCCGGCAGCCGTCAGATATATGCCGGCTGCCGGGAATATAGCCACTCTGTTTATTATATCACTATCAAGAGCGTATAAAGAAGGAGAGCGTACAACGGTGAAATGCTGAAACCATGTTGCAGTATTAGTCGAATTAATAAACTTTCCCCATTTTATTTTGACGATCCAGTATTATTGATCAGCTGTCCTACCTTGTTAATATAAAACAAACTGCATGTCCCTACGATGCCTCTACGCTGAGATAATAACCGGTGAAAATCTGGTATTTTCGCCGAAAACCGACTCCAGATCAGTCAGTACTGCGACTGTCTCTCGTTTTGTGCACTGTATGTTGCTTCCAGTTGCCGCTGTGTAGTGCTGACTCGATACGTTATTACTGCAGCGTTACTACATCCAGCGTAAGGGGCGGGTCATCACCATGGCGATAAATAACAAGACGTTTTTGTGGAGTAATGGCTGCGTCAATGACTGGAAATGCGAGAAAAGATAGTAGAAGGAAAATAAATTTCATTGTCAATGAATGACGGAAACACGCGAGGTTTCCTGAAGATCTCGCCAGAATGAGAGACAGTTGCAGTACTGACTGATCTGGAGTCGGTTTTCGGTGAAAATACCAGATTTTCACCGCTCATTATCTCAGCATAGGGACAAGCGGTTTGTTTTATATTAGCAAGGTCAAGGACAGCTGATCAATAATACTGCAAAGAATCGTCAAAATAAAACAGGGAAAGTTTATGAATTCGACTACTACTGCAACATGGTTTCAGCATTTCACCGTTGTACGCTCTCCTTCTTTATACGCTCTTGATTATATTCATATGTTTTTGATTGTACAAATTTTCATCACTTATACTATAGTTATACTTATAGGAAAGTTAACTAGTAAAATTTATAACAGATGGTATATTATGTATTTTCAGGATTTCGGTGGTTGTACTGTTTTTGGAACACACATTCGCTATGAAGCATCCAGCCAACGAATTACTACCATTTGGTTAGTGAGAAGAAGAGAGTTAATAAAGACAAAGGAGTTTGACACGTATTTGGTACTGATTTCACTACATTTTGTCGTACGAGTTCGATGCGAATAAAAATACAAATGTATACAAACATCAGCTTCTTTTGTTCACCTTATTCTATCTTCTGGTAGTATTACAAACCGCATAGCTTTCTTTGTTTTGACATAAATCGTACTTTTGCACGACATGGTTTTCACGTTATTTACCGTCGTGTGGCGAGGCCAAGCGGTAAATTCGCATACACAGCAAATGAAAGGAGGCGCGGCAGTGCTTTTAGGCCGTAGTCTAGCCGAGTGCAGAAAATGCGCTTAGAAATTAAGTTACGTTGCACCCATGCTAGGTTTAAAAATTAAAACTATTTTACATTGAAACTGTAGTTAGAATGCCTTGTTTTATTGTTGATTACCGCAGTTTTTTTAAATAAAAGCTGCGCTGGTAAAATATCTGAACTACTTCACCCGCGGAGGGATGATGTGTATGAGTCTTATAGCAAGTAAATAACGTGAAAACCATGTCGTGCAAAAGTACGATTTATGTCAAAACGAAGGAAGCTACGCAGTTTGTAATACTACCGAAAGATAGAATAAGGACCAGTGAACAAAAGAAGCTCATGTTTGTATACATTTGTATTTTTATTCACATTGAACTCGTACGACAAAATGTAGTGAAATCAGTACCAAATACGTGTCAAACTCCTTTGTCTGATAGTTACCAGGGTACGTTTCGGTATACCGGACCGTACCCAGGGTACGTTCCGGCAGTACCCTGGGGGACATAGACCCTATGAGCGTAATTGTTTAGTAGCGGATCGAAGATTCCAAAGAGGCGGGTGAAAAACAGGCGGGTGTATGGGGGGTCCTCCCCCAGAAAATTTTTAAAATGTAGATCGCAGGAGATGGTATTTGAGGCACTTTTGAGTACATGTACAGCCTACATTCTGACTACGACAATTTTCTTTTTTTTAACTTTTGAATCAACAGGGGGGGGCATGGCCCCCTTTGGCCCTCCTAACTACGCCACTGTTTCAGGTTATTTTTTATATCCTATCTTATGTATTTTCCTCATAAAAAGTAGGGTCTGTTCTCTTGCACGACTTGTGTACGAATCCGCTGAAAGACTTTATACATACCTTGAACATACATAATAAATTAAAAAATGTTGCTGTTAGTAACAATTAAGTTAATGGTTGTCTAAATATGATATAATCCAATTATAATATTGAATTGAGATTTTACAGGTGGGAACTCATTTAGTAGATATGCCGCTTGTAAGATCTTGCTATGATATGAATGGCACAAAGATCCCTCGACCTTCTAATGCATTTATGGTATTCTCCAATGAGCATAGAAAATTTTTAGCTGACAAGTTTCAAGGAGAAGGTTTGTTTGTTACAATGTCAGAACATCTGTGTGTATTCCTGTTTGTCTGTCTCTCTGCATGACAGTCTGTCTGCCTGTCTATCTCAGTATCTGTCTATCTGTCCATCCGTCTAATGGTCTCTGTTTCTCTTTCTCTGTTTCTGTTTCTGTTCTCTTTCTGTTTCTCTGGTCTCTCTTTCTCTCTCCGTCCCCTTCCCTCCTTTCCCCTCCCCCTCTCTCTCATCTCTTTCTGTCTCTGTCTGTCTCTCTCTATATAGGCTTATATATATTTATTTATTTATAAATATAAATATTATTTATTTATTTATATGTTTATTTATGTATTTATATGTAGCCCTGTATAAGTGGTGCCTTGTAATTGATAAATTATAGTAGTGGAATGTAAATATGTAAATTTTACTCCTTTTTTATCAATCAATTTTATGTCACTGGACATTGTAGGGAACAACAGTATCAGCATAAGGCTGGGTGATATGTGGAAGTCACTTAATTCACCTGAAAAGGCCAAATACTTTGAAGAAGCCAGAAGGTTAGACTTGGAGCACAAGGCAATGTATCCAAGTGAGTTAAATCAATTTATGTCAAATTTTCAAGTTAACAATTTCACAGCAATGTTGTAAATGTTGCTTTTAGCCTAATATTGTCTTGCATAGGCTTACTGATAATGTCTGTTATCTTTTGTGGTACAAAGATTACCAGTATTGCCCAAAGGAGAACCGAAAACGGAAAGAGAATTTCCTAGACATAACCAGAACATGCTGCCAGAGCAACCACGTGTCATTTGACTCAAAACCATGTGCTCGCATACCAAAGCCAAAAGCACGTAAACGCAGGAGTATGAAAAGCAATCAGCTGTATGCAGTATTACCATCCCAGATCCCAAATGAGTTAGTATATATATCTATCTATTCATAAACTCAAATGAATTATTATTTGCAGTAATAATGAGTTTATTCTCCATCATTTTAGTAAGGTATAGGTGTGAGTAACATTGTGGTTTTGTAGCAACCAATATATATAAGTATTGTTATTCTATATTAAAGGCAATTGTAAATTATAACGAAGGATAATAAGTGTATGACATAAAGGTTTATTAGTGTATATAACGTGAAAAATGATTATGAATATTTTCTCATAGGCCTCCCATGTTAGTGGTATTTGACAGGAAGCAGCTAAGGCAAGAACAAATAGAGGCTTTGACTGGCAACTTCAGGTCAGATAATGCTACTCATGGAAATGCTGCCTCAACATGTTGTGTTACTGGTATAATAATTACAGCAAAAAGAGTATTCAAACTATATTTATTCTAATAAATGTAGTGTTGTGGAATCCTTGAATATTTGTGAAATATTCCACATCAATCGATTATTGCTATTAAAATATTACCGTAGTATAAAATATTAACAGTAGTGTAAGTTTATTTTAATGATTTTATTTCATTTGATTTTATACAGGATGTTGCATATCAAATAATAAACCTAATATAAAGGACTTAACTTAATATTGATCACAAGTATGATAATATTTGGAGCATTTCAACTGTCACTTTATTTTATTAGAATAATGTTGTTTTTTTGCTTTAGATAGCCTGTGTGATGACATCCATGGCAGTTTACTTGATGGAGCAGCAACAGTAGTGGCATCAGATCACACAACGACTGCATTATCCGCTAATAGAGTTCCACGGGAACTCTGCTGTGTAGGTGACCAATAGTAATACATAACTAATTATAATATTCTCGTTCTCCCCTCTCTCTCTCCAGTGCTCTACACAGTCGGTTGCCCGGTTGCCAATGGCGACCAAAACTTCTGCTGGGCGATTAAAAAATACCAAAAACAAAATTGGGCGAGTACAATTTCTGTTTGGCGTTAACACAGCGCAAAACAAGTGCTCAGATTTCGATTTATCGCAACACTCGGCGGACACGGCTTTCCTATGTAAAGGGAGATAATGCGGGTCAGGGAAGTTAGCTCCCAGTTCCCAGTTCCTTATTCGAATAAGGAACTATAGTAACTAGGCAATTTTAATAAAGAAGGGGCAATAATGTATTATTTGATATCAAAACTATAGTAGAAAAGGAAATTGTTCTGAGGTACATAGGGAAAAAAGTGACACATAGTTTACTCGTGACCAACTTTTTTTTCCTGTATTTCACACATGTGGTAGGACTTTCACTTGTGTACTTATTCTATTGTAGAAAAGCAATGCAAAGGCATGTGAATTTACAAGCTACAGAGAGCTAGTACATTGTGCTGAATCTGGCGTTGCCTACAGAAGGTATAGATGTGTATTTACTAGGTCATATTTAGGCTGCTATATGAACATTTCACATTTTTCTGGTCTACATATTCACTAACCTAGTTGTATAATCAAATATCTTTATGACATGGAATTCTCATAATATATTGACAGAGCCACTGTACCCAGTCAAAGTTATAGAAAAACTAAGCATTTATGTAATAGGTAGCAAGGGTGTACATTATGATGGATTTGAAGTTTCTCAGATTTTAGAGTAACCTATTGCTTATGAATTTCTCTTAATCATGCACATCTCCAATTTCTGTTCTAATTATGATTTTTTCACCTTTTTTTCAGTTGTCGAAAATCAGCATGGGAAGAGGAAAAGCATTTCTGGATTTTTCAAGCATGCACATTCACTGTAGGCATTGTCGCAATTATTGTAACCATGCTAAGACAGCATAAAATGCACCAACAGACATTGCAGCGCATACAGAAGCAAATTGGAGAGTCTCTTATGTGATGATGGATACTGAATGAAGGCTGCATACTTTTACCATCACCTGATCTGTACCGTATAATACTGAATAAACATGTTGTTACTAGATCTAGGGCAGCTGAATCAGTATATTAGTATGGGAAATTTCACCCCATGTAAAGATTATTGAATTAATGAACATAATCCCTAACATAAACCCTAACCCTCCGGCTTCTTTTATTTCATTCAGTATATGATTAGGTTGACAATTTTAGCAAGGAAATTTGTGCTCTCATACACCTGAAATATCTGTTATCTATCTGCATGAGTGCATGCAGTAGGCCTATATTGTCTCTAGACATATTAACTTTTGTACCATATGTGCATGTGTTATGTATGATATGTATGGTTCTAGGACAAATACCCCCCCGGACAATTACTCCCCATGCCATTTTATATATATATATCACAGTGAATTAAATTAAAATTTTCTATCTTTTAGGGTAGCATTCGATTGCAAGATTCCCATGGCTGTGAAATTGCAGTGGAAGAATTGCCAGCTGATCATGACCATACTCGTCACAGTCACGGTCAGGCTTGGCCATGTCAGACTGGACATTCTTTGTCATCAGATAGTGGTTACAACGACTCTCTTCCCAATATCTGTAAGATTGCATGCTGTTTTCCATCTAGCACAGAGTATCTATAATCTGGCTAAATTCACTATTGTTATAAATTGTTGTTTGTATTTCACCATTTTCATTTGGATTAAATCAAGTAAATAACAAGTTTTTAAAGCCTAGAAATATTAAATTATTTGTTTACAAACCACCAAGTGTTATATTGTAGTTCTCTTATACTATATAGTGTCAGTTTTATGTATTTTTAGATACATTTTCTCATGCATTGTGTGAGAATTCCCAGCAGGGTAGCCCCTGCCAACACATTGACAAACAACGCATTAGTAGAAAAGATTGTCTCATATTGGAGCACAGCTACAACCATAAGGAAAGAGTACAGGTATGGCATGGATGTGGGTAATGTAATTGTATGTAACCATACTGATATAACTCTAACGTTTATTACAACAATCTTTTCTACACTAGGTGGCATTTAATAACTAATGGGTTTATATATTTCCTCATTATTTGGCAAGAGACTCCTTACTTAACAACAACTCCATGCGATAATTTATGTGTTCGTATGAGATCATCACAGACCCGTTTGTTTATAACAATCAGCAAGGTCAAAGAAACTTATTAGACATAGGATATGAGGTGGTGAAGGTAAAGTAAGTATTTTTTGGCCTTCATGGAATCTGAGATAGTTTGCATGTATATTAGTACGTTTTTTGCTTTTCTAGGAAAGTCAAGTTTTACATATTCCCGAGGAGAAGCCGGTTTATGCGACTACGCAACAACAGGGGATTCATTCACATGATCAAAGTCGCTTCTATTATCATGATGCTGGTTATGAATTTTCAAACCACTGCCAGAGGGAGTTGTTGGATGCATCCTGGTGCCACAAAGAAATGCAAGAGGGGTGCGTTAGCTCACTGCAACAGATAGGCTTTGATGGGGACTCACATGTCCACAAGCCTCATGTAAGTGACATGTTATCAGGATCAGATTGTGCATACCCATCAACGTTTGATTGGCACTCTGCTAAGATATGTGGTGCTGGTGGTGATAACAATGACCATTCACATTTTCCATGGGACAGACACGTGGTCACACATTTGAATGGCACTGCACTATCTGACCTTGTTGCTCATGATCTCCCCCCTATGGAAGCTGCCAATCAGCCTGTTCATATCACGGAACAGAAGAAAAGTAAAGATGTTGTTAGCCTCAGAAGAACTGTAGAAGGCGAGAACGCCCAAATGAAACGTAGCTGGAATCTGGGCTACGCGTCTGCTGGCAAAGATGGAGCATTTGCTTTCAGAGAACATAATACCATGGGTGGTTGTCAGTTTCCGGAAAGCGATGGCAGTAGTAGCTGTGGAGATCGGGTTTCAGCTTTCCCTGTAAATTCTGTGGGCTTTTCATCCAATGGAAATGTGGCAGCTACTGCTACCTTCACTGCCAATGACACACCCCTCAGCCTTGAAAACTGCCACCTGGATAATGCTGAACACACTGAAAAAGTCATGCAAGGCTCAGAGCAAGCAGTGAGTGCCAGATGTGATCTCGCAACTAATATACTGTCTACCGCAATTGCAGCAACATTCCCTGAAGGAGTGCCATTCGGTGGTGTCTGAAATTTTTGTCTTGTAATATAGCCACATGTAAGGAAGTAGCGGGGAAAAAGTTGCAGTTGGATTCTTAGGTGTTACAGACTTTATATGCAAAAAACATTCTGCCAGTGATAGATTGGTTAAGAAAGTCATAAATCTTACCGAGATATTGATTGCAACGTTATATGAAATTATTAATTATTTGGTACTACTGTTAAAAGGAATGACATTTGTTTATTAAAGTTGTTATTACAGTAGAAACAAACTTTACTTTTTATTAATTAAATTAATTTTAATTTAAAAATTTATTGAAGTTTATACACATTGTTTTTGAGTTGACACTAGCTTACATTTTATTTCTTAATATAATATTTGTGTAGATTTGATTATTTGTGTATTAAAGTTGTTATTACAGTGGAGACAAACATTATTTTTTGTTAATTAAATTAATTTTAATTTAAACATTTATTGAAGTTTATACACATTGTTTTTTGAGTTGACACTAGCTTACACTTTATTTCTTAATATATATAATATTTGTGTAGATTTGATTATTTGTGTATTAAAGTTGTTATTACAGTGGAAACAAACATTATTTTTTGTTAATTAAATTAATTTTCATATATAAATTTTTTGAAGTTTATACACATTAGCCTCGTCTACACGACGAACTTTAACTCGAGTTAAGCTAACTCGAGTTAGCGATTATGTAGCGTCTACACGACAACACCCGATAGCGATTATTACCGATTTATTATGCATGCGTGCGTGCGTGTGTATGTAAACGTGCGTGCATGCGTGCGTGCGTGTGTATGTAAACGTGCGTGTGTGCGTGCGTGCGTGTGTACGTACACGCGCGTTCGTGCATGCGTGCGTGCGTGTGCACGTACACGTGCGTGCATGCGTGAGTGCGTGTGCACGTACACGTGCGTGCGTGCGTGCGTACCTACACGTGCGTGCATGCGTGCGTGTACACGTACACGTGCGTGCATGCGTGCGTGTACACGTACACGTGCGTGCATGCAGGGTCATGCGTGGTACACGTAACCGTGCCGTGCGTGCGTCCGTGTGTGTGCATCGTCGTGGTCCGTGTGTGTGGCACGTACGACCGTGCTGTGCGGCGTTGTGCGGCGGCGCGTGTGCGAGTGCTACACGTTCGTGCGCTGCGCTGCGCGCTGCTGTGCACGGTACACAGTTGTGCGATGGTTGCGTACGTTGCTTCAGCTGCGATGCGTGCTGCATGCAGATGCACGTAGACGTGCGTGCCGTGCGGTGCGTTGCACGTACACGTGCGTGCATGAGTGTGTGCGTGTGCAAGTAACGCTGCTCGCGTGATGCTGTGCACGTAAGCGTGCCGTGCGTGCGTGCATGCCGTGGCACGCTACATGTGCGTGGCGTGCGGTGTGCACGTCACGTCCGTTGCATGAGTGTGTGCGGCGTGTGGAAGTACGCGTGTCGTGCGTGCGGTGCTACGTACATCCGTACTAGTGCTGCCGCCTATCGTGGAGTGTAAGTTAACTCGAGTTAGCTCTACACGGGCCTTATTAATAACTCGAGTTAAGTACTCGAGTTAGCTTAACCTCCGATTCGGACTGGCGAGGTTAGCTAACTTCGAGTTAACGTAACTCGAGTTAAGGCCCCGTGTAGACGCTTAACTCGAGTTAAGGTTCGTCGTGTAGACGTAGCTCTAATAGCTTACACTTTATTTCTTAATATAATATTTGTGTAGATTTGATTAAATAAACTAATAAATTGTTGCCAATAGATGTCAATTCTGAACATGCCTATTCCATTGTACATGCATAAAAGTGTGCCAGGTTTCAGTATAAAACTTGTAGTAAAAAATTGTATTAATATTTTTCACTTTTAAGTTCATTTAACTGAAGGTAATTTTTAATTTGTCTAAAAGAAAAATCGTATATTTATTTTAAACTTCATCATGACTCGTCATTATGAATGAAATTGCAGTGGTGATTACCAAAGGAAATGCTAGTGTGGTGAAGGAATAGTTGTGTTCAAAATACCAGCTTCTAAACTGGCACTTTATGTATTCAGTGAAGGTAACGTAGCATACTTTGAGCTAGTATAGTACCCAGATGCTTGGTTATACAAGGTATCAGGAGTTAATAAAGACAAACTTTGTCTTTATTAACTCCTGAAGGTATCTCTTAATAACATTGTCCGGTTATTTTCTGTACAAAACACGGGCGGCACATTAACTGATGACATGAAGTTTTTGTTCTGTATATTTGTGTGTGTGTGTGTGTGTGTGTGTGTGTGCGCGCGAGGGTGTGTGTATGATCCATTATTCTCCATCTTGACTTTGTTTAAAACTCCTATTTATTGTAAGTTATTAAACAAAAATCAACAACATAGTTACTGTTGAACTTAATATTGACTAATTACCACAAAAATATCTGCAACCTAATGCTACATGATGTAACTTAATTGTGGCCGAGGTGCTCTTGAAACCTAAACAGCTAACGATAGTAAAAATGTTTAAAAATTGTAGGAAAGTTAAAAAAATGTTTTAATCCGATATCTATTTTATTTTATTTTTTATTTTATTTTTTATATGGCTTTTTAGAACAAGCTCGTACATCAAATACAGTAATTCGTACTACCGAGCGGCCTCCAGATCTATATCACTGTCTCGTGTAGCATGGTTTGTAGCCGGCCATTAACATGAACTCGTAGCAATGTTCCTCTATAATTTTGATGACACGCGGTGGAAGTGCGTCCATCCACGCTGTTGCTGTCGCGTTGGAATCCTTGCGGAACGTTCCAAAGCGATACACCTTGGATGTCTGGTTCCCACTGACCTTTCCCTGAGTGTTCACGTCCAACCACTCGTAAACGCTGGGCGGGAGTTCCGGCAAGCCAACAAAGTCATAAAGTTGTTTGGCACTCTCTACGGGCGCTGCAGCCAAATCCTCGTACCTAACACGACGATAGCTCGAAGGTGCGCGCAGTCGCAGGCTGTTGCCCTGCACGAGATTTTTCAGTTGATCTGCGCAGTGGATCTTCACATTTGCACGCAGTATCTCGACTGCTGCGGAGACGTTATTGGAGAGGCTCGGCCACCAAGACCGGAACATGCCTCTCGGATCACGGATGAGATGAAGTATTTTCACGTCGAGGATCGGATGTTCAAGCAATGGTTCAAGGTCGCTGATGTTTGCGCGGATCACCTTAATCGCACAATGCCCGTACGTGTTGCAGACCGCTGGCACCACCTCAAATCGCGTCTTCACTGTTTCCTTTATAAGTTTACTGCAGTTCGGTTCTATCTTGCCAGCAATATCTACTGCCATCGGGCAACCAAGGGTCTCAGTAATGGCTTTGCTCATGTACATGAAATTGGTTGTCGGTTTGTAGTCTTTATTCGGTTTGCACAAAAACAAGCTCGTGAGAAGAGATCGCTGCCTTACGGCCTTTTGTTCGGACGACAAGTTAGCGTAGTCAGGCACTGTACCAAATGAGTGAAGCGGTTCAAAGACATAATACACATCCGCGTTTTGATTGAATATTTCGCCCGTGAACGTAGATCCTGATCGGTAGCGCGTACTGATGAGGATGGCCTTCTTTCGTTGTTGTAGTGGTTGGGGTCTCTCATATTTCCATTGATTTCCTGCAACTAAAAGTCTATACATTATATTACTATATACTATTATAGGCAACATATAGACTAACGGCAAATCATATAAAGAAAATAGGCGAAATTCGCCACACTTATGCGTAAAGTGACTATACGTATTCCTTGATAATATATTGATTACGTTTTTATATGAGCATTGTCCGTGATATCTCAGTGAGGAAATTAAGAACCTTAGAACCTTTGCCGTTTTAACTTCTGTATGGTACAAAATAGCAACATTTACGCGGTGATATATATATATATATCAAGAGCTAATAATACCTAGAGTGTACAACGGAAAAACGGGNCTCAAATCGCGTATTCACTGTTTCCTTTATAAGTTTTACTGCCAGTTCGGTTCTATTTTGCCAGCAATATTTACTGCCATTGGGCAATCAATGGTCTCAGTAATGGCTTTGCTCATGTACATGAAATTGCGTGGCGGTTGGTAGTCCTTATTCGGTTTGCACAAAAACAAGCTCGTGAGAAGAGATCGCTGCCTTATGGCCTTTTGTTCAGACGACAAGTTAGCGTAGTCAGGCACTTTACGTTTAAATGCGTGAAGCGGTTCAAAAGACATAATACACATCCGCGTTTTGATTGAATATTTCGCCCGTGAACGTAGATCCTGATCGGTAGGCGTACTGATGAGGATGGCCTTCTTTCGTTGTTGTAGGGTTGGGTCTCTCATATTTCCATGATTCCCTGCAACTAAAAGTCTATACATTATATATACTATATACTATTATAGGCAACATATAGACTAACGGCAAATCATATAAAGAAAATAGGCGAAATTCGCCACATTATGCGTAAAGTTTTTATATGAGCATTGTCCGTGATATCTCAGTGAGGAAATTAAGAACCTTCGAACCTTTGCCGTTTTAACTTCTGTATGGCACAAAATAGCACCATTCACGCGGTGATATATATATATATATATATATATATATATATATATATATATATATATGCTAAGTTAGAAGTTAGATATTGTTCGTTTCGTATATGAATTGTCTCGAACCAATGCTAGTTTTGCTTCTAAAAAGAGCATAGTCTTAGAAACACCGTTGCTTTCCACGTATGTGGAGCTATTGATGGATAGTTCCCTTGTCACCCACATCAAAGCGACTACTGCCATTGCGCTAACCAGTCCTTTTTTCAGAAGCATCCGTTGGCACCCCGCGCAACTTGGAGTTGGAATCTCCATGATGAACCTACACATATATCTATATATATATATACACGCGTATACGCGCGTGCGTATGCCGGTGCGCGTATCTGTGCGCGCGTGTGTGTGGGCGCGCGCTTGTGCATGTGCGTGCGTGTGTGAAAACCATTGAATTATTAGAACGGAAGAAATCACTGCATTATTTTGACATTGGCATTGAAAGGCCAATATCAGAGGGTGATAATGACATCTGGCTGATGACCTGTCATTATTCACCCATGCGAACAAGAAAGTAAGGCAGTCATGAATTATCGATGATCTCAATAATGGTAACTTGAAAAATACCTATCAATATAGGAAGTTAGGTCAAAGAGTTTATAGTAACCTATAAAAACAGGAAATCTCTGGGAGTCTGGGAATTTTGATATATATATATGTATATTTATACGAACGTGCGTGCGTATGTCGGCGCGCGTATCTCTCTGAGTACGTGCGTGAGTGCATGTGCGTGTGCGTGTGCTCATGTATGGCTACTCCTGCTTCAAAGTTCAACCTATAAAATAAAATTAACATCGATAAAAACATGTAAATCTGATTGAATGGTCGGCGGTCTGAACTTGCACATGCGAAATTATTGTATAATAGTTGTATATAATATTTATAACTGTAAATATAAAGGAATATATATATAAATAATTGTCAGTGAGAATAGTAAGCGTTCCAGTCGAACATACGATCATATGAGTTAAATTCTTTAATCTTATCTGGTGTAAACGTTGCTGACATGAACGTCGCCGTCTCTCTGGCGATCGGTGGCTTTTAAACTGACTGCATGGCAGAATCTACCGAATATGAACCATACCAATGTGTTTATTATCTACTCTTGACCATACATAAACGTAGCGGCAACGCGCCGCCACACTCAAGTAACTGTGACATCGACGGCTTCAACGACTAAATCGCACTTAGTTTGCTTCATTTCTAACTGATCGAAGCCGAGTCGACAGGTAAACGTAATCTCGGCGCTCTTTATATACGACAGATAGCGTGCGCAATGACAGTGTAGGGCGACGTAGGTCGATCGTCGACGTAGGGTGTGACTAGGCGCAGCCTAGGACACACTGCGCGATTTTCTACGCTGGCCGCTTGTGATCGATAATACGTGCGGGTCCGCGCGGATGCTGTCCCGGTCTCACGGCAGCGTATTTCGCTCGCGATCGCATACGCCCGGCGCATCGCTCGTATTGTTGACATATTGACATATTCGACATGTTGAATATTTCCGCCCGGTTTTCTATCGCGTGCGTACAAATACGACATTGTGTCCACATGTTCGCGCGCGATTTCTTTCAGCAGCCAATCAGTTTAGTACAGGCGCAGCTCACATGACCTGCATGAAAATAACAGCGCTAAACACAAGAAGTGTGAACTATGCAGAAGGAGGATGATTTGGCCATTTTATGGTCAGAGAACTCGTGTCTGTATTACATACAGTCTGTAGAGTATCGCAATCGAGTTGCGAAGGAAATAGCATTAAATGCTATAGCGCAACTACTGGAGATGACTGGTAATTTCACCCTGTATAAATAGCTCAATAAATCGAATTATTTTTATTGTTTAATTGACGATTTCGTATGGCAGTGTTGTGCATATAAGTATGACAACAGCCCTTAATTACTTATATATTATTTATAGATGGGCTATTTGTAGAATTTTAGCAAATTTAATTTGAATTCTATGTACAACCTTCCGTCTAACACACACTGTTCCGACTTTATTTATTTTCACCCGTTACTGTACATGCTACACGTACATGTACATGTACATGTAACACGGCTAGCGTACAAAATCGAAGTGTGTGTCCAGCTGTACGCGCAACTCGTACGGCGTTCTAATTAACAAATAAAATCGTATAATCGTAAATCGTATTATCGTAAATCGATTAATTAACAATTAAAATCGTGAGCGAAAATATACGCTGCCGGGCAGCGTACAGAATCGCTAGTGTGTCGAACTTAAAGAAACTTACGTAACTTAAGAACGTAAACTTAACTTATTACGTACTTTACTTATTAATTATTACTTACTACTTATTACTTATTACTTTACTTATTAGTTACTTTACTTTACTTTACTTAAACTTTACTTATTACGTAACTTAAGAACTTAAAGAAACTTACGTAACTTAAGAACGTAAACTTAACTTATTACGTACTTTACTTATTAATTATTACTTACTACTTATTACTTATTACTTTACTTATTAGTTACTTTACTTTACTTTACTTAAACTTTACTTATTACGTAACTTAAGAACTTAAAGAAACTTACGTACGCGCGGCACGAGAGCAAAGATTTTCGACTCGGATATTTCCAGTGCGTATATACAGTCTATAGCCGCGGAAAACAACGGTATTTTTTAAGCCCTGTCTACACTAGCAAACTTTAGCAAACTTTAGTTTGCAAACTCGAGCAAACTCCGAGTTCGAGCAAACTCGAGCAAACTCGAGCAAACTCCGAGTTCACTGGTACTGACTGTGAATTCCAATGTTCAATGTCCAATGTTTGTCTATCTGCAGGATCACATGACTACAAACTGTCATTTGATTGGCTGAGTTATTCCAAACTCAGCAAACTCGAGCAAACTAGTTTGTCAAGAAGGTGCACGGCCTAACTTCTGCAAACTTCTGCAAACTAGTTTGCCGAAGTTTATCAACTGGTCTACACTGGCAAACTTTGGAAAACTTTTCTGGCCAAACTCGGAGTTTGCTCGAGTTTGCTCGAGTTTGCAAACTAAAGTTTGCTAGTGTAGACAGGGCTTTACGCTGATACCTCGCGTGTTGTTAATATTTTCGTATATATGTATATGTCCCGTAGCTTTTAATATCCTATTGGGTACTGTATACGTGTTAACCCCCGCCAAAGTCCGCTGCTTGATTTACGCATTTTTTCGATTCACGCGACCATTTTCACATTCGAGTCACGGATAAAAGCTAGGCCACCTTACGTGCCAGCTGAACCTAACTATATATACCTCCAAGAGCGCATAAAGAAGGCTTCTTGATACCTCTGATTTGCATGCAAAACACATGTAGGCCTACAGCTGCAGTGTCCTTTAAACCAGGGAATATTGTTCGAATAAAGGTGGATGGCGATAATAGGTGGAAGATTTGGTATTATACGTCCAAAAGTCGAAGAATGCGCGCATGCAGGTCAAGACACAATAGTGGAGAATTTTGACAGACTCCAGTGCGTACCATTTACATTTACTCATTTACTCATTTACAGTCAGTAGCAGTCAGCAGTACTCATTTAGCAGTACTCATTTACATACAGTGGCAGTCAGCCACGTATGACTTATCACGCCTCTCTGGACTCTTATGTTATTTTGGCAGCTCAAAAAAATATCTTTTCTTATCTGTGCAATATATATGATTGTGACAACCTACTACTACACAAGTTTTCGGCATATATATACAAGGAAATTAATATGCTTTAGGTTTGCAAATCGGTTATTGCGTGTGTAATCCCCGTGTAAGCTCACGGAGACAGGCTGTTGTTTTCACCGGCACAGCTGGTTGCTAGGTTAAGAAAGTCCCGGATGTGGCAAAGTTCCCGGCTGTCCGCCCGCACCTATAAGGTTCGTGTTATATTTCCTTGTCATTCATGTGAAGCCGAGTTCCCAGTGAATTCAGTCAGCGACTAGGTCTTATTTACATCATATTCATTAATAAGGTGATGCCAACGGCTCTATTTTTGACAAAATATAGCAAACAAATAAACATTCATACCGTTTTGCTTACACAATCATGTTATTATTGATTTCTAGGCGATATTACCATTAGCACACGACTTGGCTGAGAGTGGCAAAACGCGCCTGCGAGTTTGAAGATAATACATAACGATAGAATTTGTTACTAGTAATCGTGGTCGTATAAAATTCGTGTATGAAGGTTTTGTCTATGTGAAACAGAAAACACTGGCTGATGGAGTCATATCCTATGAGTGTGAGATGAGGCGTAACAGCAAACAATGTAGAGCCATAGTTAGAGTTGATGGTGACCGAGTTGTTGGACGTTTCAATGAACAGACCCATGCTCCTAATGTTGGACGTTCGGAAGAGATGAAAGTTCGCCAGAACGTTAAACGTCGTGCAATAGACACTGAGGAAAGCGCTCAGCAAGTCGTCACGCAGGGACTCGGGAACGTTAGTGATGAAGCGGCTGTAAAACTTGCAGCTATTCGTAACATTCGTCGCTATCGCCAAGCTGCTGGAAATCCACCTGTGCTCCCACAGACACTAGCAGACCTAGTTTTACCATACGAATATCAGCGTACATGTATGCTCTAGCTGATGAGCCATTTCTGCTGTTTGACAGCGGTGCTGATGATGATAGAATCGTGCTATTCTCTACCGAAATTAACCTTCGCGTTCTGGAGACATCTACGGACTGGTTTTGCAATGGAACATTGAAAGTTGTGCCCGATGTATTCTATCAGCTATTTACCCTCCATGCTCTGATCAACAACCATGTGGTTACTTGCATCTATGCTCTCTTACCAAACAAGAGACAGCCCACATATTTGCGACTTTTACGTGAACTATGTCGCCATTATAATGATAATAATATATAAAATAATAATATAATATATAATTATATATTATTATCATTATAATGGCGACACAGCACACTCGCAGCGGCGAGTGCGGGAGCGTTCGGCGTTAGTTTTTATGAAGGAAAGTTGATATACAGTGACGCAGCAGTGGAACTGTGATTGAGAGGTACGGTAGTATTTGTGAACGTGCGTTCATATTATTTTCAGTTTTTACTGACCCTGTCTATAGATATAGAAGAAGATATATAGAATCTTCTTCTATATCTATGCTCTGTCCCAAGTGCCTGTGTGTGCGGGTATGCGCGCGCGGAGTATCGCACAGCATCGCAACCGTGTTGTAGAAATTGTTGTTTTTGTGTCGGGAGCTAAATTTATTGCGGGTATTTTTAGTTAAAGTTTAGTTTAGTGTATTCGATAAAGATTCTTCGGGATATTCCTGCCTCTCCACCTGTTGGCGAGAGTAGGCTAATAAAGTCACTGCCGGCGGCAGGTTAAAACCCGCAATACATGTGTTTGCGTATTTCTTGCGTTGTCTTCGTGACTCCTGAGTAGAACGAATATATCCTGAATATAATAGTAGGCCCCTACTTTACATTTTTCGTAAAATGTCTTTATACGGAATATATCTGATATGAATTATTTACTGCATATTTCTATGATGCTCGTCAGCGACTCCCTTCTCTCCCCTCCTCCCCTTCGTGTCATTGGCCACTAAGCATGGCTGTAGCTAGCGGGGGGAGCATTCCCCCCAGAAAAATATATATACTGCTCCATGTTCAATGGGGAATTGTACGGTGGCCCACAGGGACAAAACTCCATACTTCTGAAAACGCTATACTTCGGAAAGTTCATCTCTATACTTCTGAAAACTCCATACTTCTGAAATTTCCTTAAAACTGAAATCTCTAAACATACAGGAAAGTAGAGGAAGAGAGAGAGAGGAGGTATATGAGGAGCGGAGAAGGTGGTAGAGGAGGAAGGGGTAGTGGAGGAGATGGGGAAGATGTTGGAGGAGGAGGAGAGGAGGATTTAGAGGACGAAAGAGAAGGTAGAGGAGGAGCAGGAGGTAGAAAAGGGACAGGTGGTACAGGGAGGAGGGAAGAAGGTGGTGGAGGAGGAGGAGGAGGGGGAGCTGATAGATGGGGGAGAAGGTGGTGGAGGAGGAGGGGGGAGAAGGTGGTGGAGTAGGAGGAGGTAGAGGAGGGCGCCTCTACCTCCTCCTCCTCCATCACATTCTCCCCTTCCTCCTTCCTCAACCACCACATGCACCTCCTCTACCTCCTCATCTCCCCCTCCTACTCCTCCTCCACTGTCCGATGTCCACTGTCCAATGTCCGGGGGGTAAATGTCCGGGGGGTGACCAAAAGAGGTTTGTCTTCATTAACTCCTGATATGATCAGGAGCGTATAATGACAAATATTTGTCATTATACGCTCCTGATATGATGTATATACTTATAATTTCTCTCAAGCAAAATTATTAGCTTGAAAAAAGTCCCACGTTGAATCTGCAGAGTAGGCCTATATGCGACAGTTGGTCAAATTACAAATACGTCTACATAGAAGATGTCAGCTTTTCTAATTCTGTTGAGGCGCAATTAAAGGCGGTCTAATCCTTCATGCCAAAGAAATGAGGTGTTCGAGCGAGAGCCGAGTGATGATGCAGAAAGTATGTACGTGAGTGTGTGAGGGGCTGAACCGTATATTTCAGCAATCGAAATTTATGTTTAGAGAGAACGGGCATAGCTATGATATCCTCTTTAGGCCTGTGATTTCAACCCGTTGTCTGTCTATTCTACTGCACCCACCATACTTCAATAATGACGAGTACTCACTCCCCCAGTCCAAGAAGAATTAGGGGGTTGGAGGTTTTGGAGAATGAGGAAAAATGCACAATGAAACGTAATTGTGAAGAAGAAGAAGAAAACGAAGAAAGAGAGAGAGAGAGAGTGGGGGTGGACGAAAATACGAGGATGTGGTAGAGGACGGCGACGACAACAACAAACTAAATCTACAGCAACAAATCGAAAATACCATTGATGCGCACACCACCGGGAGGACATGTGCGTGCGTCTGTGTGTGCGTGCGTGCGTGCGTACACGCAGACGCACGTACGCATGCATGTACACACAGACGCACGCACGCACGCACGCACGTACACACAGACGCATGCTCGCACGCACTCGCGTACACACAGACGCACGCACGCACGCACGTACACACAGACGCATGCACGCACGCACATACACACAGACGCACCCACGCACGCACGCACGCACGCACGCACGTATACAGACGCACGCACGCACGCACGTACACAGACGCACACACGCACGTACACACAGACGCACGTACACAGACGCAAACACGCACGCACGTACACACAGACGCAAGCAGCACCACCCATTGAAAGTTGAGAGAGAATATCCCCCAAAAAGCTGAGCACATTGCACAACCTCTGGCTGCACTCTTTAATACCTGTATTACAAGAAGCTATTTTCCCACGGAACTAAAAAAAAAAAAAGCGGAAATCACGCCAATCTTCAAAAAAGAGGACAAACTGGACAAGTGAAATTACCTACCAATAAGCGGCCTGCCGTGCTTTTCCAAACTTTTCGAGGGACTTCTTGGAGACCAAGTAGGATCGCACTTCAACGACATTTTCTCGCCGCGTATTTCTCGAGAACCGTCACCAGCGAGTTAAAAGTCGGAGGTACCCTGAGCATCTGGAAAATGCCAACCAAAGGAGTACCGCAAGGGTCAGTCCTCGGACCCACTCTATTCAACATATTTATAAACGACATCTTCATAATGCACTCACACCTGGATATCGCCAACTACGCAGACGACAACACGCTTTGCCCACACAACAATAACCTAGACACACTCATTACAGAACTAACACATGGCTATTCCACTCTAACCAAGTGGTTTAACGAAAACCGCATGCAAGCCAACCCTAAAAAATTTCAATGCATAATCCTATCACCCACCTCCACTCTTGAAGACATTGACCTAAACATCGACGACTTTAAAATAACAAACAGATCTGATGTCACACTACTTGGCGTGGATATCAACAGCCGCCTAACTTTCGACAAGCACATTAGGAACATCTGCATCAGGGCGTCACGCCAGCTAAATGCCCTAAAACGTTTTGGAAAATACTTATAGATTACAAATCTAGACTTCAAATATACAAATCATACTGCCTAAGCAACTTCAACTACTGTCCCGCCGTCTGTCACCACACAGGAAAACATTAACAAACTAGAACAAATACAAAGAAGAGCACTTAGCTTTGTTGTTGGTCGAGGCAGCCACACACACGAAGATCTTCTAGCCCACACCAATCTTCCTAGCCTAGGACTAGGGCGAGTCAAGGCCATCGCCACAGAAGTATACAAGGCCATGCATACACGATGAAAGCCCAACCTATATATAAAGAGCCTTTTCAAACATTCATGCACCCCCTACAACCTCCGAAGTAAAAACTCTCTTGCGCTTCGCGACTATAATTCAATAACTTATGGCAAGAAATCCTTTCGGTACCACGGCACCTGGCTATTGAACAACCCCCCCCCCCCCCAACATCCGTCAGGCTACAGACCTCACAACCTTCAAGGCGCTTCTAAGATCGTGGTCAGGTCCATCCTGTGTATGTGCGATGCGCCGCTGATGCCCCCCACTAATTAACCCACACACACGCGGAACAACCTGCATGGACTGATATGAATCATCAACTCTAATTTGATCACGACTCATAATTTTAGTATCCTTGCGTGATTATTGTTTTCTTGTTTTAGTACCTGCGTTTTCTTTACGAATACGTCAGTGTCCCTCATAAGTTGATATGATTTTTTTATGTCCAATGCTCCATTGTACAATGTTATACCATAGTGACCGCGATTGACTGCTTGTGATATGCCTATGAAGGCTTTGACTGGGGGGGGGGCAAATGCCCCCATGCCCCCTCCTTGGTGCCGCAACTGAGCATCTCGCCTCTCGGCCAATCTTACGCACTTAAAAAATACAGGGGCTTGTCCGAAAGATATGCGCATGGTAGTGTAATGGCCCTAGGGGTGGCCGACTACGGTTCGACAGACGTTGTTTCGTAACGCGTGTCCTAGTTGTGGGATTCAGTGTTCGCTCCCGCCGGTATAACAGGCAGGACGGTGATGTCGCGTAGCAGATAACAGGTAGCACCAATCGAACAGAACACAGTGAGATTCGGTTAACTGTACGGTTATAGCTTTATTAATTTGTTTCCTACTAGTTCACAAATAATTCCTCTGCGCTCGTATGTGCCGCAGATCCTATCACCACTAGATTAATATTGACGAAGTAACACGTCGCCGGTTTCGTCTTCCTCTCTCACGTTCGTCCTCTCCTCGCGTAGACCTAGGCAGTCTCCAAGGTGTCTCCCTCTCCTTCACGCCTGGCTCTACCTAACCGGAATCCCGTTCTTCTCCGTCCTCGTTTTATTCCCCTCTCCCGTTCGTCTCCGGTTTTCACCTACCTGAAAACCTGAGCCTCTAGCCCCTCTCTCGACAACGCTTCTGCTCCCTCTCTCTACTTCTTCCTCCGTCTCCTTCTTCCTCCTCCTTCTCCTTCCTCCTCTTCCTTTTTCGTCCTCCTACCTGTACCTGAAAAACAACTCTCTCTTCCTCTTTCTCTTCGCCCTCTTCTTCTTCTTCTTCTTCTTCTTCTTCTTCTTCCTACCTAGACCTGAAAAATAACGCTCTCTTCCTCTTTCTCTTCGTCCTCTTCTTCTTCTTCTTCTTATTCCTACCTAGACCTGAAAAGTAGCACTCTCTTCCTATTTCTATTCGTCCTCTGCTTCCTCTTCTTCTTCTTCCTACCTAGACCTGAAAAATAACACTCTCCCGCTCTGCGATTCGGCGCGCCTTATATAGACTCTATATACTTAGCCGGCCCGCAGATTTCGTTCGCTGGTGCAATCACTGTGGTGCAATCGTTTCCCCCGATGACGCAACCCGTGTCTGGTACCGTACGATGGTTACATCATCTTATGCAACTCGTTTCTGAGTAAATATTCCTCTCTTCGACAACTTAGACTATTAATTCTATTCAAATCCCCTCATATATTATGCTGACTAATAATACCTAACCGCGCAGATTATTATATCCTATTTATCTCGTTATCGCTTAAACACTCCTTGTTTTTCCCCCGACAGGCAGCAGCAGCAGCAGTGATAGCATGATCCAAGATGGTTGCGCCCATGGACGTGCGTGTTGACATATATTTTTGTGCGGTCCATATCTTATCCTCTCTTTAGTCAATATATATAGTTATTCCCTCTATACTGTGAGTTCAATCTATCCATCCTGATCTAGCCTACTGCTCCTGTGAGTCACACACCCCCGAAATCTCCACAGTATCCGATCTCAGAATTTAATTTCAGCCGCAGCATCCCAACGAAATAAAAAATAAGTTCTGGTAACCCCAGTATATAACCCAGTATATATAACCCCAAAAATAAATAAAATAAATAATGAAACGATCGAAGATACAGTTCACAGAAACAATTACAAATTGCAAAAACACAGTCTCCCACATTTCTTCAGCTTAATCCTATCTTACATGTAATCATAGATATATATATAAACGTTTGACATACAAGATTTATATATCTATATGATTTAGTTATTGAAAATGTTGCCCCCCCCCCGGAATTTGCTTAGACTACGACCCTGTACTTTCCAGATGCAGATGCTGAATAGGGTGAATACTATAACAACCAATCAGGAGTGAACATTATTCACTCATGAACCAGAATTTATACAGAATTCATACATAATTCATACAGAACAACCAAATTATACAGCTAGAGAGTGGCAAGCGCTGAATCAGCATGCTGTTACACTAGTGTTTGAACCTTCGAAGTTTACCGCCTTGCTACCACAGCGCGCGCGAATGAAAAATGACGTCACCGGATGTTTGACCGGATCCCAAGGTGGTGAAAGTTTGTTGACATTAGTTTCCACGTGCGAAGATGAAAGCCGTTTCAATTTTAGTTTGGAGGCGTTATCATTATTTGTGCTAATTAATTAGAATATTGTATTTATCATTCATAGTTATCATGAGGCAATCTAGAGCTATAAACAAACGCATACAGGTGCAAAAGCCTGCAATTTTGACATCACTTGGTACAGCTCAACGAGTAAGATTTTCTGTTCGAGACAGAAAGCCGATAACAACACCGATGGCGATGGCGATGAGTTGTGAGGGCACGACAGGTAATTTGGTCACACGGTGTGCTTACTAGGTTAACACGTCCAAATATAATGTATTCATATAATGTGTGTACAAATATATGCACTTGGTCAAGTTGATTATGCCAGGAGTACGGATCGCTAATCAGAACTGTCAAGTAATTAAACTAATTTGAAAACGCTTGGAAATCATTGCTGTCTGAGCAATTAAATCTGTCTGAGGAAAATACTTTTATGCACAAGATGGTTGCATAGAACACTAGCTACTTTGATTAGATACATTGATGGAGTTCGGGGAAAAACAGCAATAAAAATAATGATTGAACACTGCAATTATCATCATTGTGTGTGCAGTAATGCTCATAGCTATAGGGTCTATGTCCCTCAGGGTACTGCTGGAACGTACCCTGGGTACGGTCCGGTATACCGGAACGTACCCTGGTCACTATTTGATATGGTTAGGGTTAGGGTTCGGGTTAGGTAGTAGGCGTAGGCGACTCCCTAGACTCGTTAGTGGAGTAGGCGAGGTACGGTCCGGCATATTAGATAGTACCAGGGTACGTTCCGGCAGTACCCCGGGGGACATAGACCCTCTCAGCTGCAGTAATAGTACGTGTTTGTTTAAATAAGTGTTGCATGAGAATGGGGACAGTTAAAAATGTTCCAAGTGCTCAAGCGTATATAAATGCAGATGCAGATCAATATACAGATGTAGATGCATATATGTAGACTGATACAGGTGCAGAGAATGAAGTGCATGTTCGAACCTATGCGCACACTCAACGGACACACGGTCAGCCAACAACAGATAAAAGTCAACAAGGGCAATTATACCATAATAATTGCGGATCACTTTAGGACAACAGTGCCACAAACAACAAGCTAACTTTAACTATAACAACAGTCAGAAAAAAGCAATAGCAGCTGAAAATACATATATATATAAAGCAATTTCGCAATGCACATACTTGTAAATGTAAATATATACGCTTACACATGATATACCTGTATTACGCATCTAAAATGTAAATAAAGGGAATTTTGCTTTACCAATTCTTACCAATCCTGTCTATCAGTGAAAAACATGAGAAAATTGTAATAGATTGAAATTAATATCCTTACTCATCAATCTTTTATTTCAGGTCAACCGCCATATTTAGCTGCAAGGAAAAGTCCACTTCCCCAGTCTACTGTGAAAATTCTAGAAAGTGAAGAAGAAGCTGGGATTAAAAATATATCTCAAACAAGTGATATTGACATAGTGCCTGAAACAGAGGCAAATTATGTCAAATCAATGAAAGAGTTGATGGAGGAGGCTCAATTCCTGGCAGCTGCATTGGACCAGAGTGGTGTGTGAGTCTATCAATTGTCACTACTTCTATACGAGATAGAATCTAAATTGACATATATGCAGTTACTTCTGTCAGTCATTCCACATATCTATTGTGTATATGCTGATATTAGCCCAGAATTATGGAAGATGGAATAAGTTGCTTATGTTAGATGTGTGGACTATGTGATAACGTATTCGGAAACCATAAGCTATTTAAAGGTACGTACGTTATATATACATGCACAGTTTTATATTCTTTCCTTATAAAACATAATTACTTTGTAGTGGTGTTACCACTGGATTCTACACCTATTTCCTGTACATCAACACATGGGACAGTCCTGACTAGTGATGAGGCAAGGGTAGCTGATAGCATTCACACATGTGTAAAACCACATGAGCAGGCACTTGAAATCTGCTTTGAAAAGAAAGAGATTTCCCATGAACCCAGCACACAAGACAAATTTTACTTTTCTTCAGAGGAAGAACTTTGCATCCTGGAAGGTGATGAAAGTTTATTATTTTTGCTGTTGTGATCTGTTCGATATTGTGAATAAATTATTATTATTATATAACGTATTATATCATATGCACATCAACTAGTGCGTGTTTAGCATGGGTGCAACAAGTGCAAGTGATTGGGCAGGGAGGATGTAAAGGATTAGCTGAAATGTTCACCTATTCCATGGAAAGCGAAGGAAACATATCCACCCCTTCTTGCCTCATAAATCAGACCTTGTGGTAGTGGGTGTTGTACAGTTTAGAATCAAAATTGATCAAATTTTAACAACACACATTTATATACATTTCAAAAAGCCGAGGAAAATTCGGAAGAAAGAGAAAAACTTGAGGTCATTGGATGCAGGAAGCATTATTGTGGAAGGAAGAAAGTGAACACAGAAAAATTAACTGAAAGGTATGGATGAGCAATCTTTCAACAACTACAATTCAGAGTTATACAAGTATTCACAGGGTTATTCCTAAAATGTAGTACTGCATCATTACCATTGTAGCGTGAGAGTGTCAACCATTTATAATAATACAACAGATATTACAACTTGGGTGCTTTTTCAGTGCTGCTCATGATATCGTTGATACAGAGCATATTTCATTAGCTAGGAAGCAAATTCATTACTTCTGCACACTGCCTGACACAGTCTCCCAGCTGCCTAGTTCCTTGCAGACACTTCTGAAGGAAATTGGGTTATATGGATGGCAAAGAGGAAAACAAGTTGGAAACAATTTGGTTGGTATATAGAAATGGTATTGTGCAGCATGTATTTGTATTTATCAACAATTATTACTTGTAACATGAGAGTTTCTATATTATATCCAGTTGGTTCAACTTTTATTAAGCACTAAATGACACCAGTAGGTTTGATAGTAATACTCTAGATCTGGTTGTGTGTTTGATTTGTTATCATATAGTGTATTGAAATTTTGCACGTTTCTGAGTAAAGAGTAATGTGAGATATTTGCATGAGAGAGGAGCTATAATAAGAATAATACAATATATAAATCAATTGTATAATTTGTATTCCTTTAGTGCAACAGTGCAATGCTTACAATAGAGGTTTAGGGTTGTAAACTAAAAAAAACATTTTAATTATAATGTATCTAGTGATCCCATCAATGGGAATGACACTATCAAGAGCTAATAAACCCATAGTATACACCTAGTATAATACCTAGGTATTATTAGCTCTTAGCGCTATGCTATAGATAGCTGATGCTCAGTGTCTTAATCTTTACTTTAATCTATTGTCCTGTACGTGTAACTGTTATCACTTTTCGCTCCCTGAGTGGTGTGTTGAATCGTTCATCGATTTGTTTAAAGGATTTACTGACTAAAGTAGAAAACCAAAAGCTGAACAGTTCTTCTACTACAAACGTGGAGGGAGAACCGATCGCTGTTCCTATGCACCTGTGGTGGGCCCCAGCACCTCCCAAACTCTGTCTGCTACCATCATATGTCGAGGTGAGTCTCAATAAAACATGGTTATGCTGTTTAAGGATACTCTCCACGTTGTGCACGGGTATTGCTCTAGTGAAGATTAAACGTTTATTGGCGAATGAATCGAATCAATCACTTGTTTTATTTATAGAGGATCGAGATATATCTCTATGCTCAAGCCAAAAACTTTCATGAAATTTCCAGCACCTAATTATGTTACCACACAAATTTTGAATTTTTATGTAAAAATGGTATTTTGGATATTTCTCAACTACCAGAAAGAGTGAGGATACAGAATTTTTGCCACATGTTAAGCACAATATGGACCAAAATAGCGCGTCAGGATTTTTCTTTAATTTTCTTGTTTACTGAGAAACCTCGAAAAAACTGCTTGAAAATCAAGTTGTGTGTTAAAATAGAAAATTTTAGCGAATAAAGAGGCATAACTAATAAAGTACGGCACTTAATAACAATCCCTGACGTGCTTTTTTACCACAATATGTTACCATTAAAACGAGTGTAAAATTAAATTAATCCGAGTTGTAATCACAGAGAAATAT
>NW_014577084.1:461015-523518 GCF_000485595.1 Priapulus caudatus
TTCACGCGAGATATAGCTTTTTTTAAGAAATGACGGCGGCCATTTTGAATTCAAGATAGTGCCCGAAAACGCCTTGGATCACATGCATCACGTTGTTGTATGAAATAGTAACCCAAATTACGTCTGTCAGTAAATTTTCAAGTCTGTACGAAGATTATTAACGCGAGATATAGCTATTTTTTAAGAAATGACGCGGCGCCATTTTTAAATTCAAGATGGCGGCCGAAAACGCCTTGGATCACATGCATCACGTTGTTGCTATGAAATAGTAACCCAAATTACGGTCTGTCAGTAAATTTCAAGGTCTGTACGAGATTATTTAACGAGATATAGCTATTTTTTAAGAAATAACGGCGGCCATTTTTGAATTCAAGATGGCGGCCGAAGTTGTAGGTGGATCGCGTGTGTCCTCTTTTAAAATGAAAGAGCATACAAAAGTATGCAAGTGTACCAATTTTCACACTTTTTTCACAATCTTGAACAAGGAAGTTTAGATGATACTTCTGGACCTATATCCTGGACGGTACTATTAGTAAGCCGGATTGTTTATAATTGGATCCCAACGAACATTCTTTTGAGAAGGTTCCTGATACCATCCCTGTGCATTCCACTGTTTCGGCGTGTATGTGAACACATTTGGGGCTAACAGGGTTTACTAGAATCCCACCACTCCACCACAGAGTCACCGCAGTAGAGGTTAGATGAGCGCTGTCGCTCTGCGGCACTTGTTACTTATGAATATCGTGGTTGTATCATGTCTTTGACGTCATAATGACGTCAGCCGCTGCTTACTACACATGTACGTGGGCAAGCAAAAACGCTCTGACGGTTCACATGTACCGTTATATGGAGACATGAGCATGTACACAGGTGGCACATAGTGTTAGCCATCGAATAAAGTTGAAAACGAAAAATCGATGAAATTTCATGCACAACGTGGAGAGTATCCTTAACAACGGTTTTTCTGTTGACTTCTGTTGCATGCAATTTGCGTTATAAATAATGTTGGTCAAGCAGTGTAAATCTCACTTAGCAGTGAAATTGGTTGGTTTATGTTTTTGTGACATTTGTAATAACATGACCTGTGTAAATTGTTTCATGGTGGGGAAGTACATTTTTTGTAAATATTTTTAATAATCGTTCATGATCTACACTGTTATTCCATCTATATGAAACCAACTAGCTAGCTATTACCATCACGACTGGGTTCCTCTGCAGGCTTGCTTGTTTCCGAACCTCATACCAGCTGATCCTAACCTGTATGAGGAATCTGTAATCAGTCAAGGTGAAAGTAACTGTGAGGGAGAAGATGAGCTCAGACTTAGAGAGCAGTAAGTAACAGTTACTGTTTCAAACCTGTTGTTCTCATTCTCATTTGCATACATCTCTGCATGTCAAGTCTGCATACAATCTTTTCCTATTTTCTTGTTAGGGTGGTGACTCGTTTTAATCTTACCTGTTTAAATACATCTGTTTTACTACAACTTTTTTTATACTGCACCTTTCCCTATTCCCATGTCTCATTGTATGTGGAAGTTCTGATGTAAAGTTATCCTAAATTTTAAAGTCGGGGAGCCACTGCTTCAATTAATTATATTGAAGACGTGTTATATTCCCAGGTTGGTGTTCAGAAAGCAGCCATCACTAGACACGCTTTTCCACCGGCCTGTTAACTCTCCTACATCTACATCTGCGGAGTCAGCCCCTGAGCTTTGTCCAACTGAAGCAGATCCTGGTTTCATTAATTGGAGTGAAGATCAATTGTACGAAGCATGTGAAAATGAATTAGTGGTAAGCTAAGCACTAACTGCGATCCTATGTCACTATTGTCTGTTAAAATATGTTAATTTAATATGTGTATGGTGGTGTAAAATTACCTTGCCTGTTTTGTGGTTATGCTCTCATGTTGTACTAGGTAAAAGAGACGAGTCATCCAGATAGTAGTTACGTCACGACTCGGAGACAAGAAGACATTGATAGGTTTTTGGCGCACATTCCAAGCGTTCTACAAAGGTATCATTTATACATTGTCACTAACAGGACATGGGACCTGGAAATTTTATGTTTTAAAATCTCCTGATAAGGCAAATTTGTATGGTGGGTAGCAGGAAATTTCCTGTTTATCCGTAACTTATGCCACAATTAAGCTGCTGACGCGCATATAATGACTATATGAAACGTTTTAAAATGCCACTATTTTATTAGACCTTTACTTAGATATTCATAGCAAGTGTCAAATGCCGCTAGTAATGTTTGTTCTATTATGCTAATATATTCTTTTAAAACTGATGTAGTTTCAACAAATCAAAATTTTTCTCAGGTCACAGTCACAGGATTTGCAAGAGAGATATGTACTTCCAACCTTACAGAGGGCAAAGAGTATTCCTGATTCACTGGACTTTGATGAGTATGCCTTTGTAGTCGGAAATCGAATGTGAGTCAATCGGAAGTACATAGGAATGATAACATGTAAACATTGTTTTTCATGTGGTGTGCATCAGTCAGCCTCAGTACTTGCTTAATTAGCATTTGCAGTTCAACAGTTTATCTTGCATGATAAAGCATGTGTCTCATAACAGTAATAATAATTTTCTCATCTGGAAGGCCATTAATTATGAGCTGTTACTTCTTGTATAATGTTAAACAGGATGGCAGAGAATGACAGAGAGTGGGTGAGAGATATATGGAACCAATGGTTTGATGAGGTATTTCCACTGCCAGAGAGTGAAAGTAGTGCCATCGAGATTGAGGGATGTCCGAAGTTGCTAGTGCAGACCAATGCTGATGATAGCAGGCAGACAGTACTACTTTCTAATGCTGATAAAGAAGGCCAGTTGACAGTGGTATGGAAACTCTAGCGTGTACTTGTGTACGTGTGCGCATGTGTGCATGTGTGCATGCATGTTTGCATATTTTTGTGCCTGCGTGCATGCGTGTATAAAGTTGTTCATGCTTTTGCGTAAGTGCGTGAGCATGCTAGTTTATGAACTGTAAGGTATACTAAGAGTACTTAAATATACTAAAAATCTATGTAGCAGTAGAATGAAACATTCATTATAGAAGAAACATTAGGTATACGTAACGTCATTAAATTTGCTTCTTTTATCTGTTTAAAATCTTATTATATGAAATTTATTATTACAGATCTAATTATTTGTTGTGCCACACTCTTTTATTGCAGAAGGTGCAAGAAGAGCTGAACGAATTAAGCAGCAAAATTGATTCTAGTGAGGGCCTTGTTGCCATTCATCTTTGCCGACGTGGAGCTATCTATCTGAAATTGAATCAACTGGAAATGGCTTATCAAGACATAACTAAGTACTGCTGGATTTTTAGTCATATCACAGTTGCCATATGCACGTACATTCTGTGTCAAAAATGCATTTTCAAGGCAAATCATTAATTGAATATTTAGTAAGCCAGACGAGTACGTGGCACTTTCTTTAGTATGCATGAAATGTGTTATAATTGAAATTTCACCATTAGTCAGCATTAAGTAACTAGAGTATCTTAGATATGTAGGCTATTAAGGTATTGCTCATCTAATTATTTTATTTTTAATGGTATGTAGATCTCTTAAACTAGAGCCACAGTTGATGGATGGTTATTGGCACCGACACAATCTTTTGCTGAAGCAGAAAAAACCTAAAGCTGCCATTGAAGATCTAAACAAAATCATATCTGGAACTAGCCAACCCATCAAAGCTTACAAATCTAGGTAAAATTAAGCACTAAATATGTTTTAGTGACGTGAAGTATTATGAAACCATTCAGTTTAAATTGCTGTCTTCTTATGGTTTAAATGTTAAAAGTATAGTCATGTCAGTTTGTGCTAGGTAAAGTAAACAATATTCCAAATTGTTGCTCCATGTTTCTTCAATCTTATTGCACCCATGTATGTCTGTGTGTTTGCATGTGCATGGACATGTAATGTTTCGAGTCAGCTGAAATGTCTTGCTTAAAATTGTATCTGGAAATTACTAATCATGGCACATGAATGCCTAAGTAATGCCTGCTATATTACAAATTGCAGAGGTGATGTATACGAGAAAATTGGTGACATTTCGATGGCGATACTAAGTTATGACCAAGCTATTGCACTTAGCCCTACTGATTATGAAAGTCACCTCAGAAGAGCAGAACTCTACATATTAGTATGTTAATACCACTATATGTATTTATATCACTATCATGACACCAGCTTAAGCTAAACATCAGTGATATATGATTATAATATTGTACTTCGTTCGATTAAAACTCATTTTAATCCTATATGAGACCTTTTCCAACTAAATATAAATACTCCCCTGCTGGTGAAAAAGGGAGATAACCTAGCTAGCACTGCACGTTTGAAACTGTTAGGTTGGTCCGTGAGAGTAACCTCTTAATTAAGTTGTATAACTCTGCTTCCAGAATGGACAACTGTCGTTGGCACACGATGACTTGAAAACAGCCGTGAAACTCTCACCAGCAAGAACGGAGGCACGCATGAAGCAGGTGGAGCTTTATCTCAGTGATAGGTAATGCCATTTTCTTACTATGTGATAAAATTACAAAAATATACCAACTATGCTTATTCTTTCATTATAAGATAGCATATAGGTATAGTGAAACATTGTTATTTCATTACTACAGGTGACAGTCACATTTTTAATATTCTTTATGAATATAAAAGTAAATACGTCAGTGATTTGTTTAATGTAGCTTTCATTCGGATGAGCATTAAGGAGTAAACATTCATACACTGTATAAATAGTCGTCACTTTCTATTGAAATATACAATGATATATCATATAAGTAGCTAGCAATTTTAATGGGCTGTACTGTTGTATAGAGAGTTCGAAAGACGACCTTTAGTCTAATAAGCATTCCATGTAGGCAGTGGCAGTTGGCTGTCAGTGGTCTGACAGTAATTCTGGAGCGAGACCCCTACAATACCAATGCTCTGCTGCTGAGAGGACAGGCACTGATACAACAGGAATCTTGGCAAATGGCTCTGCGAGATGTCTCTGCTGTGGTGCACCTCGATCCGTGTAGTAGTAAAGCATTTTACCATCGAGGCTGCTTACTTCGAAAGTTAGTACAATAGGCATTTATGTAAATCTATGAACTAAGCCATAGTTGGTATGACTGATCTGATAGTTGTTATGTTACAGGTTTAATGTAATTATTAATTTTTGAAGTTGAACTTTCAGGGTTGATTCAAGGCGGGCCTTGCAAGATCTTAGCGTATCCTTGCTACTGGATCCAGGACCTGATAATGTGATGGCATATTTTCACCGTGCAATCATCTATCATTCTATCAGCAAGTACAATGTTTTATCATTTCTCTTTGATCAATGTATGTAGTTCTAATACGTGAACATGCCGTACTGTTTTAATTTAAAGTATAATAAAACTATTAGTGACGGTTCCTTGTTTATCCTAATTTTTATATGACTGTAAGATATGATATAAGAAAATGTTGGAAGATGCAGGAAATATACTATAATTTCAATGCATGTGTCTATAAAACATGGGACAGATTCTTTATAGTTTCTCAAAGGACAGTATAGTGTCACATATGTATATTGATTAATGAAAATTTAATGCCTTAATTATTTGTGAAGACCTTTCCTGTCATGCTATAGCTTTTAGTTATTTTAATTCTACTCTGTGTTTATAATGTTGCAATGTTACTGAAGACTTGTTTGCAGCAGGTTATTTTTTATTGATTCTTAGCAAATTTTAGGAAGAAGATGTTGGAATCTTTCTGCATATGTGTTGTAGGTACGAGGCATCTATTCATGATTTCATACAGGCTGTTAACCTGGACCACTCACTTGTAGCAGCTCTAGTAAACATCGGCATCATCTACATGCTGAAAAAGAAAGACTGTTATAAGTATGAGTTTAATTACTATTTGTTTTTATATATGTATATATGATAACATATCACTTGGTTTATCATCTATTCGACTTGCCTGTTGTTTTATGCATGTTCATGTTCATCGTAAATATTTGCATTTAGGGCACTAAAGTACTTCATGATGGCTGTCAGGGAAGACCCAACAAACATCAGAGCAAGATTATGCCGTGCGAAGGCTTACAGACTGATGAAGATGCACAGAAAGGCGTTGTCAGAAATCACACAGATTATACACTTACGGCCTGATGTTCTGCAGTATTACATGTATAGGGTGGGCTATGATGAACAAATTGTTGCAAGTGTATCAACTTGAAGGAGAATATTTTGATCACACTATTTTGACCCCCAAGTTTATTGTAGGGTGGTGAACATTTTTTATTGATATGGGAAACATTCCATTGACTCATTATGTATATAATATATTGCATTGCCATTAGGGTGACCTGCTATTTGAGTTGGGAGACCTAGAGCTGGCAAGATTCTGTATAGAACAAGCAGCAGAGCTCAACCTTGGTCTCCGCAACTCACCCTCCCAGGAAGCAGTTGTGCAATCGTTCCTTGGAAACCATGCTAAAGTAAATATATAAATATATATTATAAGTAATTATAAGTAAGTTACAAGTAGAAATGTGTAAGTATAATATATCACTGTAGTTACGCAATTAGCCAAACGCCTATGTGCATGGCATCATTTATGTATTTTATTGTTATAGAACTTCATGTTACTACTGCTTAGAACAAAACATCTAAATTCCAGTACATGTGTTGAAGTGATAAAGCCCATGTGGTATATTTCTTGCTTTTTTTTGTTATTACAGGCCAGTGAAGTGTTAAAAATGGCCTTGCAAAGACAGCCACAAGCACACCACTGGCTGCTCCTTGGTAATGCACAAATGAAGGCTGGAGATTTTGTGGAAGCAGTTGAGAGTCTGGAGCAGGCATTGCTCGTGCATGTATGGGTGACTGCTGATACCTTACATAATATCTGATAATATTGAGCTCTAATAAACACTGTGATGATAATTAATGTAGAATTGGTCAAACCTCCCCCTTCACACATGTAATTTGTGGTATTAACACACATGGACCCCCATGAATAATATTGCTGGTTTTACTATGATTGCAGCATAAATTTCTGTAAGCCTTATAGCTGACGGAGGCTACGTTGATAACTGTTATTTAGTATCAATGCATGTGAATGCTTATATATAAGTATATGCAAGGTTGCATGTGATATAATTGTTGATTTATATTATTTTAGGGCTCCAAGTGGTCAACGCACCAGGAATCAGTGCAGAGGAAGGCAGCACAGCAGCTGACCACAGCAGATCTGACAGATGCACACTACAGCTTGGGCATTAGCCACATAGAGCTGGGGAACCACAACCTTGCGCTGGACTACCTCAATAATGCTCTCACAGGCAACCAAAGATTTGCATTAGTAAGTATCTTATTTCTTGTCAAAGTCAGTGAAATTCTTCTTATACATTTACTTGGTAATTAACTTATGACATGGTAACCATTTTAAAATGCTGTACAAGCAACCATGCTACCCACTTAATAATGCATGAATAACGATTGACACTTCTAGAAATTATTCCAGTATGTAAATATAAAAAAATATTAACTTGTAATTACGGGCAAAATTAATATGTATGGTAAGTAAAACTCAAATGTTTTCATGGAATGTAATTGTTAAAGTACACTATTGTGTTTCCTATATAAATAGAATTGGAAAGTATTGTATTAACTGATATTCACGTAAATTAAATATATATATGCAGGCAATCGGCAAACACTGGGTTTTATCAAACGAGTCATATTGCACACTGCCCTGTTATTTTAGGCTCATTTCCACAAAGGTGAATTGGAGTTGGAACAAGGGAAAAAGAAGGGCATGTTCAGCACTAGTAAAGCATTAGCAGTCAACCCAAGTCTGTTTCAGGTGAGATATCCAATAATACGTACATATATCAACGTCGTTTTTAATGAAATTATCTCAATATGCTGGACAAGTGGGTTTTTTCGAAAGTTTATAAAATGGACAAAGATAGGTCTCTGTTGTGTCCGTCATATATGTCCAAAGGCATTCCTAAGTGGTTGATACATTTCAGGCCTTTCTCAGCAGAGCAGCATTCTATAGTCTCGAAGGGAAATACAGCAAGGCCATACTCAACTGCAACGAAGCTATAAAATTGCGACCTGATTGTACCCGTGCATATTTATACAGGTAGACCCTGCTAGATTCTAGCATCACAATGTATAACCATATGCTCCAATATTGGCACAGTATGCTATATATATATATTTTATAAATCTATTATGTTTCAAACGTCTTAAGCACGAATTGGGATACATGTGATGATATTATCAAGTCATATCACCTGGTGGGACTGTGGGATATTATTCACTTACATTAAAATCATCCTGAAGATAAGCAATATGACAATATTCTAATTAATTAACTTACTATATTGCAGAGGAGCACTAAAATACAAAATTCAAGCATATAAATTGGCTGTGTCAGATCTTACTAAAACTATTGAACTGGACAAGAAGTGCGCTGTTGCCTACTTCAATAGAGCGATATGTCTTCAACAATTAAAAATGTATCAAATGGTAAGAACTTTATTTTAAATAACTTTTTAGTTGGCTTTGAAAGCCGTTAACGTTATTGGTTAGTAGTGTGGTTATTTAACCATGAAATTCAAGCTTGATGAACATTTGCATGCTTTTATTTATAAGCTCGTGATAAGTCTGCATTTGCATGCTATCACACACTGCCAGTATAAGAAAGTATAAAAAGTACAATTACGCCGTATTATTTAGCTTTAGCTAAGAATGCGTAAGGAATTATGAAACACATATAGTTATATGTTGTTGAGCTCATTGGAATGTTATTGTTTGACCCTACAGGCAGTGCAAGACTTCAGCTTGGTGTTGTTGCTAGACAAAGCAGGCAAGCTGAAGCTTAGAGCTGTGACAAACAGAGCTCTTCTCTACCTCCACATCGGCGATACTGAGGCAGCACTGTACGACATGGTACTAGCTCATGATATGTGCCCATATGATCCCGTCATAATCCACACACTCGGGGTGTGCTATCACAGGTAATGTAGCACATTGGATGTGTGCTAGGCAGTACTCACTCTAAATAAGTGCCACCACTAGTAGGCACTTGCTATGCACTACTATATACACACACTGTGTATACCACTGATGTTTAACTATCCTACACTTAGGTAAAATAATGAATATAAGCTTAAATTATTCAAGCTATAAAAAAAATATTTTGTGATTTTGCATATTGTGAATGAGTAATATGTAAATATATAAACTATCGGATTTCACATTTCACCATATCGCAGACTTCTTTACATGAATTTTTCCTAATTCCAAGTCAAATATTTGAATTGCATTTTTTATTCACACCATGTCTGCACAGGCTTCAGCAGCTGCAAACTGCAGTGCTCTGTTTCTCTGATGCTGCCAAACTAGACAAATTCATGCTCGAAGCTTACGTGGGTCGTGCAAATGCGCTCATGGATTATGGATCTGACAGTGCCCAGTTTTGGGCAAGGTGAAAATTTTATTAACGTCATAGATTTCGTGATTAAGAAGATAATTGAGACGTTATTGTTCTAAATGCAAGCTCAGCCATGCAATATACATACAGGGACATTATACATACTTTATACGAGGTATTATTACAGCATTATTGTCTATACAGAGTTTATTAGTGAGATCAGTAATTCACATATAAGAAATAGACTTGGTGTGACAGATGGTATTAATATGCTGTATGGACATTAAACCTGTTGCAGGAAAGACTATGAACGAGTCTTGAGGCTCCAACCAACCTACCTTCCAGCAAGGATTGCTCTAGCTTTTAACCTGCAGGCTGCAGGCAAGTTCCAGAAAGCTTGGAATCATTTATCTATTGCCGTCAGCCTAGATCCAGGTGTGTAAATATAGGGTAACACAATCAGTTGCAGTTGGTAGGTACAAATGGGCTTCATGAAGTTTTTCTTAAATCTATATTTTTCGATTACATGGTCAGCTGCAACTCATAGTATGCCACTAGTGGTAACTATAGTGTAACGTATATTTCCCTGTAAATTTTTAACAGACATATCATCAATGATTAAATCTCACTTGTTCCTGACAGGATATGCCCCGGCATTGGAAGCACGTGCAGTTGTCTGCTTGCAGATGTCTAACAAATTCGCTGCCCTGCAGGACATGAACACGGCTGTTCATTTGTCTCCTAGCCCAGCACACTTGTCAAACCGTGGTGTCATACAGCAGGTATGCGGTTTAAACATTTTTTGTGAATAAACTAGGATATATATATATATATAAATAAATATATATATATATATATTAAGTAATTATATAAGTGCCAGAAACGGACTTAAAAAGGGTAATCTCACAGTGCAGCTATAACATCAGTCTGCCTGCAGAACCTAATCAGAGCATAATGTGATCTGCAGAGTATTGGTGACATGAGGAATGCAGTCGAAGACTTTCAGGCTGCAGTGAGAAAGGATCCCACACACGCACTAGCTCACTACAACCTGGGCAACGTGTATTTATCCAACCGTCAGTACAAGCAGGCTGCTGCTGAATATACCATGGCACTTGAGAAGAAACCTGCGGACGATGCGATGTTTATGAACAGGGCTCTTGCTAAGGTGCGATTGAATGTAATTGGATTAATAAATAACTACACTTGCGTGATGTATTTCTTAGTTACTACTGTTATTATTTTTGTAATCGTGTGCATTTTTTGCCAATAGGTCATGTTGAAAGACACAAGCGGGGCACTTGATGACTTAGAAAAGGCTGCCAAACTGGCTTCACAGAATGGATCCATTTACTTCAACAGAGGCAACCTGTATTATACATTACAGCAGTATGAACTAGCAGAACTGGACTACAGCACAGGTATTATGTGCTATAATTTCATGCTGCAACATGTAAGACGTGTGGTATCGGCTACATTTTTAGCAGTTACTATAAATATGTCTACACAGATTAAATATATAGCTGACTATACATGCTAGGTACCGCATGGTACATGCTGATCAGGTCATATGTTTGAAGTATCTATAGGTCATTTACTACTAGCAAACATTCACAGCCAGCCCAAAGGCTATGTGCAATCATGTGTTTATGCAGGTAACAGTAACTAATATGAAACTTGTTTGTGTAGTATTAATGTACGTAGTACTGACATTTTTCTGACTTTACTGTATTTCAGCCCTGGCTTTGCAGCCTGGAGATCCTATATTGCTACAGTGCAGATCCCTAGCTCGAGGTAAGCTTCACAGATTCACTGATGCCATGGTAGACCACCAGAGTGCACTCTGTTCAGTCGAGTAAACCGATTATATGGCGGTGAAATAAAAAGATGAAAATGTGTAGAAAAGACATCTTTGTTCAACCCATAAGCTTCAGATAGACATGATATACTCATCACGTCATGATTTAGACATTCTAACAGCAAGAGGCAATCTGAATAGTCCTAGTGATACACACATTAGTTTTACCATTGTTGTCTGCTGTTCTATTGGATATGTCAGTTTGGGTTATTTTCATTTATACATCCAACAGTTTACATATAGGCATTTTGCTTGCAACATTCATATCATATAGAGCTAATATTATCTTTTATTCTATCTAGCGTACTTTAAATTAGTCACACAAACAATGTATTTATCGATGCAAAAACGATTTTATTATCAAGATCTTTTGGTATCCTTATATGGTCACAGAGCTATGAGCAGTACACTCTTTTATTATTCTACAGTGCGTCTAAACCTCTATAAGCTAGTGATTTGTGACATGCATATAATCTTGTTGTCTCATGTTATGAAGATCATCAAGTATGGATTCAAGTTGCATTGTTCTAATGTAAACTATCGTACATAGCAACTACTACTCCTTATAATAGTATATGAGGTATATTGGGGCAACAAGAGCACCACCAATCTCTCTGGTTCATGTACTCTCCTTATCAATAGCAGCCTATATATATATATATAAATATATATATATATATATATATATGTATATATATACACATATATACCATTGCCAGCTAATATAAAGTTTTATAATAATATAGTATCTATAGTATTGTAACTATTGAAAGTTGCTGTTACAAATCTATGCACAATTGTAGTATATATAATCTTGTCTAGTGATCAGTTGTTGTTTTTCAATTCAAACTGTATTGATTAATACTCATACTGCATTAACTATATGCACTTCAATAGTGAGGTTACAATGTGCTATAATGTAACTTCCATACAATAAAAGAGCAAGTTCCTTTAAAACCTTACATAATGAATTAATGAAGGTGTGTACACGTGTCATTTTCATTGAAATAGTCGAACGTTGTAAGCCTAAACAAACTACATAATCTGTGGAAATGTGTGGAATTTGTAGGTGGGCAAATACGTATAAAACAGCCTATTTGCGCAGGAGGCCAAATAGTCCATTGGGATTGCAAGCTCCCAGACAACTACGCTCGTCATAGAATTTGTTCCTGTTTCCACCGCATCCTCCGAACGCGAATTCCTCACACTGTCCGGTGTGCTGGTTGTAGTGCCAGCGAGTGAGATTCATTGTGCACGGTCCTTCGTCGATATCTATGGTGCAGAGGACGTTGAGTGGAGGCCGGGCTATGTGCCAGCCACAACGGTCGATGCAATCTGCCCGCATCGCAAAGTTGTTGTCGTTGCCGCCGCAGCCGCTGTAGACAAAGCGCTCGCAGCGCTTGGTGTCCGCGTTGAAGTACCAGCGTTTCTCGTTGCCATCACATGTGCCGGAAACGCGATCCTGCGTGCAAATGGGGTCCAGGCGTGTTGTCGAAGGGCTTGTTCTGTTCGTCTGCCCTGCAGAAATACAAGGGGAGGGAGCCTATTAGAACTGGTGTTCTAAGCATCTTAGTTTGGTGTAGGTATTTGTAACATCACTTAAAGTTGTAATGTAGAAATATAGATGTATATAGAATATATAGAAATGCGACAGTGTTAATGATCTGGGTCTTCCTGGTTTTATCAGCCGGGATCAATTGGCAGTAAACGAATTATATAGTAACCCCCAATAGTAAATCTACAATGAAACGCTAATAACTTCTTATGAAAATGATAATCATGAAAAATTAACACATTTTAATAGTCGGTTTATAGGTGCACCTTGGTCACAGGATCGTGGATAAGCTAGTTGTAGGTCTGGGTTTGCTTCCATTGCACATCTCACTTCGCACGGGTTGCTATACGTTTTACCATCACTGCCACACTGTGGGTTGTACTCCCGGGTGCAAATGCATGGTGCTACTGGTGTACCTGTTTCTGGAACGAAATGTTTAACAAATCTCTTCTCATATAGTGTTATCAACATTGCCCAGTTCCACTCAGTTGGGTGAACAAAAATCTCAATCGCGTGGTACACCATACTCGGAATAGCATTGAAATTAAATCTGAATTCTGATGTTTAAATTTTCTCTCAAGTATGTGCGTATTCTAATAGACATCTAATAAACTAGCTTAATAGATGTAATGGGCAAATATACGTGTGAAACGTGTATATCGAATGAATTTTACAATGAGTCATTACCAAACATTACTCATAAACTATATTTTGACAGTTTTTCTGAATTGTTGTTTGTTTATGAAAATAGTTAGAATGGGTTGAAATCAAAGTGATATATTGTAAATTTATACCTCCATTGACGAGTCTAATATTCTGCACTCCCGATCTGGGCTGTCTTAGAGAACAACAGACTGCTGGAGCATCTGCGCGGTCAGTATTGCAGGTAAATCGAGCAGGACATGGGCTATTCTGAGAACATGTCATGGCATAGCCTGCATCCCGTGAGTCTTCCAGGGGTGTGGTGCCCCCGGGGCAGACCTGGGCATCTGCTCTGGTTTTGACTGGCTGTTCGAATGGTCGCTGACCGGGTGCAAATCCTAACAAGTATAAATAATTTGATTCACCTCAGACATGATGATGTAATTAAAGACTAATACATAGACATAGTCTGTATTAGTAATATTCAAATTAAATGAGAAATATAGTTGACTTGATCAATATAAACATGCACCATGTAAGAATGTCATACCTTGGTCACATGATCTAGCATAAGCTAGCTGCAGGTGTGAGTTAGTTTGTTTGGCGCAGTCGAGTTCACACGGGTTGCTGTACGTTTTCCCATCGCTGCCACACTGTGGGTTATACTCCCTCGTGCAAATACAAGGAGCTGATGGTCCAGGTCCTACAACATGAAGTGCTATTAGCAGGCATGCCTATTAAAATGGAAATTTTCACCTTCATAGCCAGTCTGTGTTTTAACATGAGAATTGTTTAAAAGCTGCCGTGCGCATGTGTATCTGATAAATACAGCTAGCGAAAAGCCACAACACGTGTTTATTCGTTGTTGCGGGCTTCTTGTACAGGAAAATGAGTTATTGCGTTTGTCCTCACCTTGAGGAAAAGTAGGTGGCTTGACATGTGGTGGTGAGATCTGTGGCTGCGGGCAGCACACGGCTGGTGCATCTGCTCTCCTTGTCTCACATACATAGTTGGTTGGACAGGGGTTGCGTTGGGAGCATGTCCTGGCAAGTGTTGGATCACGTTGGTCAGAAAGTGGCGTGTTACCGCCTGGACACACTTGGTCATCGACCCGTGTGCTTATTGAACTTGTAGATGTTGGAAGGCGTCCACTGCCTGACCTTGGCTGTCTTAACGAACAACAGACAGCTGGCACATCCTGCCGGTCAGTGTTACAGGTAAATCCACTTGGACATGGGTTGTTCTGAGAGCATGTCTTGGCATAACCTTCATCACTGGGATCTTCCAGAGGGGTGGCACCACCAGGGCACACCTGTTCATCAGCTCGTGTTTTCACCGGACGTTGGAATGGATCAACGGGAGTAGAACCTTTTAAAGATGAGAATAATTTTTGTTGTATCAGGTTAATGCAGTATTGTTAGCAGTAAACGATACACGCTGCCACACTGTGGGTCATACTCCCTCGTGCAAATACAAGGAGCTGAGTGTCCAGGTCCTAAAACATAAAGTGCTATTAGCAGGCATGCCTAATAAAATAGAAACTTTCATCACATAGCCGGTCCTATCTTAATACGAGAATCGTTTAAAAGCTTTGCCGCGCGTTTCTATCATATAAATACATGTTTAGGAAATTCTCTTAGCAGCATTACTAACCTGTAGAAGCAGGTAAACCTTCAACACACATTTTCGGTACTCTACAAGCTCCCGGAGCATTGCAGCAAAGCTGTCCTTGACTACAGCTTGCGTCCCCAGAACACCGTATGGGGTTGTCCACCGGACAGAAGAACAGATTAGTTAGATCTGGGCATATGGTAGCAACTGCAACAAGCAACACGTTGACATTTAAAATGGTTTTATGGGACTGACATTTAAATTCCCTCAGCAAACATGCGTGTCGGGAAACATTGTTTCCATGTGCGCGTAGTATTATGTAATGATGTAGTGTTGTATGAGTTGCGTATGCCAGGCAATTATAAGGTTATACCGAGTGACAGCCTAAGTCATGCGCTTCATAATAATGTGTTTAAAAGCAAGAAATATACGTGATGCAAAACAGAGCAGCATTGAAAGTTGCAGAATTGCTAGAGCCCGAGGAAAAAATGGTTCTAAGAATCGGCACAAGCAGAAATGAAGCAGCAGAGCGAATTTAGGCAACATTAAGATGTTTGGACTGGTAGAGGAAAACGGGATTTTACAGTGCGAGGGAGTTGAGAAGAGTGTTGAGAGAGAGCGAACGTAAAGGTGTCGGGCAGACTGTTCAGAGAGAGCAAAGGAGTCGGAAACAGCAGCGATAGAGAGCGAACGTGAATATATAGAAAGAGGGGATTATAAGTGTGTATAGTGAATTGAAGTCGTAAATTGTATGCAAATAAGCTAGAGTGTTACAGAGTCATTGATATACATGAGCGTATTGTAACCAGCGGAAGCAGCTAGCGAAAAGCTGCAAGACATTTTGTGATTCGTTGTTGTGGGCTAGCAAATTATTAACATGTTGAGTGCAATCTTGTACAGGAAAGTGAGTTATTGCGTTTGTCCTCACCTTGAGGAAAAGTAGGTGGCTTGACATGTGGTGGTGAGATCTGTGGCTGGCGGCAGCCAGCACGGCTAGGTGCAATTGCTCTCGCTTGGTCTCAGCATAGCATAGTATGGTTGGACTAGGGGTTTGCGTTGGGAGCCATGTGCCTGGGCAAGTGTTTGGATCACGTTGTACAGAAAGTGGCGGTGTTAGCCGCCTGGACACACTTGGTCAATCGACGCGCGTGTGCTTATTGAAGCTTGTAGATGTTTGGAAGGGCGTCCACTGCCTGACCGTTTGGGGCTGTCTAATCGACAGCAGCAGACAGCTGGCAGGCATCCATGCCTGCCGGTCACGTGTTAGCCAGGTAAATCCACTTGACAATGGGTTGGTTGCTGAGACGCATGACGTGCTTCGGCATAACGGCTTCATGCACTGGGATCTTCGCAGAGGGGTGGCACCACCGGGCACAACCTGTTCATCCGCTGCGTGTTTTTCAAGCGCGGGACGTTGGAATGGATCAACGGGAGTAGAACCTTTTAAAGATGAGATAATATATTTGTGTTGTATAGAGTTAAATGCAGTATTGTTAGCAGTAAAGCGATACACGCGCATGCCAGCACTGTGGTCATACTCCGCGCTCGTGCAAATACAAGGAGCTGAGATGTCCAGGTCGCCTAAAACATAAAGTGGGCTATTTAGCATAAGGCATGCCCTAATAAAAATACAAACTTTCAATCAGCAGCGTAGCGGTCCTATCTTAATACTCGGAGAATGACGTTTAAAAAGGCTTTGCCTGCGCGTTTCTTCATATAAATACTGTTTAGGAAATTCTCTAGCAGCGATTACTAAGCCTGTAGAAGCAGGTAAACCGCTTCACACACATTTTTCGGTACTCACAGCTCGCCGGAGCATTGGCAGGCAAAGCTGTCCTTGACATACAGCTTGCGGTCCACAGAAACAGGCCGGCGTATGGGGTTGTCCATCCCGAAGCAGAAGAACAGATTAGTTAGATCTGGGCATATGGTAGCCAATCTGCAACAAGCAATACACCGGTTGACCATATTTAACAAATGGTTTTATGGGAGCTGACATTTAAATTCCCTCAGCAAACATGCGTGTCGGAAAGCATTGTTTCCCATGTGGCGCGTAGTATTCATGTAATAGATGTAGTGTTGTATGAGTTGCGTATGCCAAGTCACAATTTATAAGGTTTATACCGAGTGACAGCCTAAGTCAGCGCTCATAAAAAATAATAATGTGTTTAAGAGCAAGAAATATACGTGATTGCAAAACAGAGCAGCATTGAAAGTTGCAGACAATTGTAGCAAGCCCGAGGAAAAAATGGGTCTCTAAGAATCGGCACAAGCAGAAATGAAAGCTAGCAGAGCGAATTTAGGCAACATTAAGAATGTTTCGGCCTGCGTAGAGGGAAAACGGGATTTTTAGCACGTGCGAGGGAGTTTGAGAAGAGTGTTTGAGAGAGAAGCGAACGTAAAGGTGTCGGGCAGAGTGTTCAGAGAGAGCAAAGGAGTCGGAAACACGCAACGATAGAGAGCGAACGTTGAATATTAGAAAGAGGGATTATAAGTGTGTATAGGTGAATTGAATCGTAAATTGTATGCAAATAAGCTAAGAAGTGTTACGAGTCATTGATATTACAGTGAGCGTAATTGTAACGCAGCGGAAGCAGCTAGCGAAAAGCTGGCAAGACATTTTGTGATTCGTTGATTGTTGGGCTAGCAAATTATTTAAGCATGTTTGAGTGCAATCTTGGTACAGGAAAGTGAGTTATTGCGTTTGTCTCACGCTTGAGGAAAAGTAGGTGGCTATGACATGTTGGTGGTGAGATCTGTGGCTGCGGGCCAGCACACGCTGGTGGGCATGCTGCTCTCCTTGTCTCACATACATAGTTGGTTGGACAGGGGTTGCGTTGGGAGCATGTCCTGGCAAGTGTTGGATCACGTTTGGTCAGAAAGTGGCGTTGTTACACCCTGGACACACTTGGTCATCGACCCGTGTGCTTATAGAACTTGTAGATGTTGGAAGGCGTCCACTGCCTGACCTTGGCTGTCTAACGAACAAACGAGACAGCTGGCACATCCTGCCGGTCAGTGTTACAGGTAAATCCACATTGGAGCATGGGTTGTTCTGAGAGCATGTCTTGGCATAACCTTCATCACTGGGATGCTTCCAGAAGGGGTGGCACCACCAGGGCACACCTGTTCATCAGCTCCGTGTTTTTCACCGGGACGTTGGAATGGATCAACGGGAGTAGAACCTTTTAAAGATGAGAATAATATGTGTCGCATCGGGTGTAATGCAGTAATTGGTTAGAAGTAAACTATACTTCGTATTTACACTCGCAGCTTTGCACGTCTACACAATTAGAACGCAAACCAGCGAGGCATACATAAATTAGACACTTACTACGTTTCTCATACCTCCAGCCATTGTGTTTGCGCGAGTCCTCGATCGTTATCAAAAGCTGTTTTCGTTGGCCACTTGGCTAACACGACCTATAAAATGAACTGTTCACATCTATTCTCATCGTTCTATAATAGGAAGTATTCTCCTGAAGAACGCTCGGCAAGGTCCCAGTCACGCGTGCGTAAANACTGGAAGATCGCCCAGTGATGAAGGTTCTGGCCCAAGACATGCTCTCAGAAGCAACCCATTCCAACGTGGATTGTCCATGTAACCTGACCGGGCAGATGTGCCCAGCCTGTCTTGCTTGCGATCGTTTATGACAGTCACACAAGATTCAGCGACGCCAGAGCGCTCTCTTGCGCACAGCGCACCAATACACTATAGTAATAGAGGCACAGCACAGGGCGTTACTGTGGACAGACTAGACAATAGTAGCTGGGCGTCAAGGTAGCTTCACGACGCCCTATCTTACGACTGTCGAACCCACGTGATCTAGCGAACCTTTGCCAACGGACATAGCTTACCCATACAATTGTAAAATGTTCCCTGCATTTAAAATGCTGAGAAATTACGCAGGTTACATCGCAGAACTCCCGAACACGCGCCGTAGTCACAATAGCTATAATGTAACAAACACGCGTGTGCGAGTGCCTGCCTCCGATATTCCATTTCGAGCCCGCTAAGCTAAAGCCAAGCATAAAGCGCAGCCGGCTGAAAGGTGCGATATGATATTGGTTTACTGAGCCTATCCTAATTTAACCTATATTTCAAATCTTAATTTAGGGTCAGGGTTAGGGTTAGGGTAGGGCAGGTGTTAGGGTAGGTAGGGTTCAGGGTTAGGGCACTTTTTCCCGGGTTTTGCCATCATTCTTTTAATCATATCGTAACAATATATTAAAATTAGAAGTGCCAGTAAACACGGTACTACTGACTCGCACCTTTCAGCCGGCGTGCGCATAAAGCGCGCGGGCGTCACACACACACAGCTCGTTCATTGTGGCTAAAAAATCTGAGTAGCAGCCGGTTGGGATTTCCGGAATCTATTAAATGTTAAGAAAAAACCTTAATGTTCAACTGAATGACGGCACTCGGTTCAACTTTCGACAGCGGAGTGAAAATGCCGAAAATTTCCATCTTCGATGCGAACTGATCGGCCGGGCATTTCATTATTTACGAAAAGTAAACAGGCTGGCGAAAGACAGGTAGGTAGATAACTGTTACGCGGTCGTACGGGCGCCCCATTCATGTCCATCCAACGAGAAGGCGGGCTTATTCTGATTACGGAGATGCGAAAGATGCGATCTGAGCGAACGCGTAGATCGCAAGTGCGGCCTTACACAGCGTTCCTTTTCGTAAATTTGTTGCAAACTATCGTAGGAAACCGTGTCTCCAACTAGGGCAGAATGCCCTAGTTTTCTGACCGAAAATTGAAAGATGCTGAGATCGGCGATTTGGGCCCATGGTCCGCCCATATTTAAAAATATCAAAGACTGGTGCCGCGTAGGCTGTGCTTGGAAGACCAAATGTTGTCAATCCTCGCGCGCCTCGGCGCATCATGGCCGCATTCACGTCTAGTCCCTATCTACCTATTATCCATGGAAACTTTTCAGAGCGTTTGATTGTGCCCCGTACGTGTGTAGTGACCCATACTTGCCCCTTGAAACACTTGATGGCCGTCCCTTTTCAGCGATATTCATCTATCCAGAATCCATCGGCATCAACCCTGTCCACAGCTGTCATCTGCCGGCTGAATGTAATTGCTACGGCTGGTCATAAATAGCATTTACACCTCGTTACACTTAGCGTACATCAGGTCCCCGGTTTGTTTGATCTACGTAAGCTTAGTGACGGTCATGCAGTACGCAGCGGCTCGCGGGTTTGCTGAAATGCGATGGTTACCCGTCGTACATTTGCTCTCTAATTTCTTAATGAAGTTTCACATAAGAACATTTACCCGCCACCCAAGTTTAAGTATATTACGGTATTTCATCGTGGATATGGTCGCAGTAAGTACTAACAGTAGCTGTTCACATACGTTCACCGGCCTTTTAGTTGCATCAGAGGCGGTCCGATCATTGTGAAAGTACAAAAGATGTGTCTGATTCTACTCCGTCATTCTGCCACAGGTAGCGCACAATAACATAAATGGATATTTTGTGTGATTACAACTCGGAATAATTTTATACTAGTTTTAATGGTAACACATAAAAAAGCGGACTTTTATAAGTTAGTCGTTGATATTCCATAAATTTACAATCTGAACATACGATGTAAATTTAGGCAGTTTCTTTCTCTTTTTTCGATACAAAATTGTATCGATTATATATATATATAGGCCTATATATGTATATATATCTAGGATATAATTTTGTCTAATATTGTATGTAATTTTTTACAATATGGCCGCGCTGATGTCATCAAAAGGTTAGAACGAATAAACGAGAACACTATATTATGTAGTGGTAAGAAACATAAAGTAAGCAGAACACCTAGAACCTTATTGAAACCTGTGACTGCTTGTGTATACGAAGAGCCCACATATAAAAATGTCGTGATTCCTGTAAAACCCCATCCTTCAACGTCCTAGGGAGATCTTAGGAGAGAGAGAGAGAGAGAGCAGATTAGCGCGCCCGTCAGGACTGATCGTCTCACAGAGGGGTGGCACCACCAGGGCACACCTGTTCATCAGCTCGTGTTTTCACCGGACGTTGGAATGGATCAACGGGAGTAGAACCTTTTAAAGATGAGAATAATTTTTGTTGTATCAGGTTAATGCAGTATTGTTAGCAGTAAACGATACTGTGTGTTTACACTCGCACTTTCACGTCTACAAAATTAAGAGCAAACGCGCGTGCATACATAAATTAGACACTGTTACTACTGTTCTCATACCTCCACATTGTGTTTCGCAGTCCTCGATCGTATCAAAGCTGTTTTCGTTGCCCTGGCAACCACCATAAATGAACTGTTCACAACTACTTTTCTCGGCATTATAGAAGTATTTCCTGAAGAAACCTCGGCAAGGTCCAGTCACGCTCGGCAAACTGCAATATCCTGGTTTCACACTCTTACCCTGGTCTATAAAGAAAGCAAAGACGTCTCGTCTAGTTTCACTTCCACTGCCAATTGTTACTAAGTTTTGTTATTGGTATAAAGACACATGAAATATATTTCATTTATATATTTAGACATTGATTTCTCCTGTTCCCATACCTCCACATTGGGTTTCGCAATCCTCGATCGTATCAAAGCTGTTTTCGTTGCCCTGGCAACCACCATAAATGAACTCTTCACATCTACTTCGCTCAGAATTATAGAAATATTTCTTGAAGAAACCTTGGCAAGGTCCAGTCACGCTCGGCAAACTGCAATGTCCTGGTTTCACACTCTTACTCTGATCTATACAGAAAGCAAAGACGTCTCGGCTAGTTTCACTTCCACTGCCAATTGTTACTAAGTTTTGTTATTGGTATAAAGACACATGAAATATATTGCATTTGTAAGTTTAGACGAAAATATAAAGCTTAATGGATTGACTGATTCCTCATTGTCAGACTATTACTAGCGTATTTATTCAAAGGAAATCGTGGCAATTTCAGTAAGAACATTCATGGCCATGTTATATACCTCCATCGACGAGTCTAATCCCCTGCGCTCCTGATCTGGGCTGTCTTAGAGAACAACAGACTGCTGGAGCATCTGCGCGGTCAGTATTGCAGGTAAATCGAGCAGGACATGGGCTATTCTGAGAACATGTCATGGCGTAGCCTGCATCCCGTGAGTCTTCCAGGGGTGTGGTGCCCCCCGGGCAGACCTGGGCATCTGCTCTGGTTTTGACTGGCTGTTCGAATGGTCGCTGACCGGGTGCAAATCCTAACAAGTATAAATAATTGGGTTTCGCAATCCTCGATCGTATCAAAGCTGTTTTCGTTGCCCTGGCAACCACCGTAAGTGAACTGTTCACATCTACTTCTCTCTTCATTATAGAAGTATTTTCTGAAGAAACCTCGGCAAGGTCCAGCCACGCTCGGCAAACTGCAATGTCCTGGTTTCACATCTTGTCCTTTTATTTCTGCTATTAATGTTAGGACAATAATTCGTTTTTTTAAAGTTAAAGTTTATAAAATAGCAAGGTGATATACGTTTGTGGAACTATTGTTATTTTTAGCTTATATCGTAATATACCCTAAATAGCAAGTTCAATATATCTTCTTCCCTGCTGCCCGTATGATTGATAGTAAAGCTATCATAGTGGTCATGTTATCTGCATCGTACATAAGTGAGCCTGTCAGTGTGGATGATTACCATCATTACGCAGTGGTTCCCTTTCAATCAGAGGTGGCAATGTCGGTTCCTCGGGGCAGCATACAGCACCGGCATCAGCGATCTCCGTGAAACACGTATACTTGGCCGGACATGGTGACTCTGACCAGCACGCTCGGTTCTTGAAGGGATTTTCAGGATCACGTAGTGCTTCTCCTCCTCGGCAGGGATTGAATGGAGGTGGTATCTCTGCAAAGACATTTGTTGCAAAATTGTTACTAGGTTAAACTGTTACAGACCACGTTATTATAAGTTATATAAACACGTCTTACTATTATATGAATCTAATATTCAGTGATCAAACTACAAAATGTTATAACGAAATGTTTACTGATATACATATATAGATACACATACTCTTGTGTTTGCGATCAATTATAGTCTTCCGTATTCAAACAAATATTTCTTTTGCCAACATTCGTTTGCCTTTACACTACTTTGCTTTTAGGTTCGTTCAGGGTATTTGACCTCGCTCCTCCTCTGACCCGCGTACATTCATTTGTTCGTTTGTTCCACAGTTCTTTCATCCATTAAATTTTCGTTCACCTGTCCGCCCATGCGGTCACCGTTTCATATACAAATTCAAGTGTAAAAGACATACGATGTAAGATATAAGATCGAATACCAACCTAAACATGCACAGTTAAACGAATACTATTATCTTACCTGACTGTTTGATGGCTGGGTAGCACATTCTCGCCACCCTGCATGCTCCTGCTGCTCGACAACATTTCTCACTCTTTCTGCAGTCTGTATCGTCTTTGCATACCTTTACAAGCGGCTCAGGCAAGGGACAGTCGAAATACACTGACAGGTCTGGGCAAACCAGGGGGTCATCTAGTCTGGCATCCAAGGGCTGGGAATACAACAGAATATCTGTAGGAATCTGCGAAACATCACGTTTTTAAATCGATCTTCCGAGGCGTGTGGTTAGTGACACTGAGAGGGTCTTAACCCTACCAGGCGGTGTGACTAACGTCACTACACACAATAGGGGTAGTGACACAAGATAGTATGTATTATTTTTAATTTTTTACTTTTAATTTTTTATATTTAACGTCTTTTATATTTTGATTTCTTATTTATTTTTACTGTTTGGATGGGATGGGATGGGATGGCATGCGATGGCATGCGATGGCATGGGATGGGATGGGATGGCATGCGATGGCATGGGATGGGATGCATGGGATGGGATGGGATGGGATGCGTGCGATGGCATGGCATGGCATGGCATGTCATGGGATGGCATGAGATGGATGCGGTGCGATGGGGATGGGATGGGATGGATGGACATGGATGCATAGATGGATGCATGAATGGGATAGATAGTTAGATTTTTAGCTCACCTTGACATCGTCAAGCTGAGCTATTGCCATGGGTCGTCGTCCTCGTACGTCCGTCCGTCCGTCCGTCAACATTTCGCCTTCGGTCAACGATAACTCAGAAACTGTTTGGCCCACATGTTTGAAATTGGTATAGTTGTTACTGCTATGCTCCCATATTAAACGTCCTATTTTGAAGCACGCCAGTCGACGTACTTTCGAGCCATGGCAATTTTTTGGCAAAAATGGGAATTGCCATTAGTCAGTTCAGGTTCAACGGATTTTGCTCATTTTTGGTATTGAATGAATAAGGGCTAGGGGTTTTATATTTAAAAAAATTATGCAAATTAGGTAAGGTTTGGCAATTATATAGCATATTATATAGACACAAACAGTCTGTGTGTCACACTCGTCTGGTTCTTTTACAAATATTTCATTGACAATATCTTAATGCAAAATTGGTATTTCGTCTCACCCTGCCGATAAAACGTCTATATTAGAGTAAAGATTTACAAACATGGCGAACGCAGCATAACTATTTATTTCAACGCAGTGGCTGGAGGTACGCCAGCCGTCGGTCGTTCAAGCCCTTTTTTGCGTTAGGGTAGCGGTTAGGGTTAGGTTTAGCGTTTAGGTTGTTAGGTTTAGGGTTAGGGTTGGTTCTTGCCTCATCTAAACTCTCAAATCGTGTATATTTATTTCGTTATTTCAAATCTGGCGCCACCGCCGCCATTCTTGTCTCGTTAAGTATGAAAGCCAATGGACTGCGCTACCGTAGCCTCGAGACATTAAGATACGGCTGCGTACCCGTAGCCACTGCTTATTTCAAACGCCATCGCTACAAAGCGGGTTATAGCGCATCTACAGTCACAAATTGTGATTCATTTTGGTTTATAAATTATTATTGCGATATACAGTGGCAATCGTTTCTATAATGTACGCTCGATGGTTGCTTAATTAAACTGACCTCTTTCTACTCACTCATTTGTGTCCTTTTGTGGTGAGCTACAAGTGTCATTGACACTTTCAATTTTGGGTATTTTCCTTTCAACCAAGGCGCCGTCACTAACTGACCAGAGTAACGCCACTGATTTCCCCGGGCAACGCCGGGTATCCCGCTAGTACATTTATATTTGCTCTCACGAGCAGTTTGATATGAAAATCACATTTCAGCGTTTTGTTTAAGACTTATTATGACATTGTCTTTCCGAATTTTCTTTATGGTGCAGCATAGGAAAAAATGTGCGTTTGCTCGTGGTTAGTATCTGCCAAACGGAATATAGTTGGGATATGTATTAGTTGGTTGACATTATACGTTCAACGTTATCACCACGTATTTGCGATTAGGTTGACGTGGAATATGTCTTCACCAATGTTTCACGAGGCGTCTAATCTTACCGGATTTCTTTATACACGAGTCTGTGTTTGCACATTTCCAGTATCTCTCAAGCGAAATATTTGTGGTTGACATTATTCATGTAAAGTTGTCAACATATACTAAGTTGTTATCCCCGAACGCAGTTCGGGGGGTGATACTATGGGTTTGACATCTCGCGCCCGCCCCACCGCCGCCGCACGAGATTTCCTTGTGAGCGCTCTGCCGGCCTGCAGTTCTTCTCGGATCATCTTCAAATTTCGCCATGAAGGGCGTTGAGCTTGTAAAGCGAAACCGCCAATCGTCTTTGGTGTGGGCGGAGTCATCGGCCATGCGCCGTAACAACATTTTTTTTGTCCCCACAATATTCTAGAACGCTGTAACTTCTGAAAAGTTTGTTAACCGATTGCTCATGAAATTTGGCACACAGGAACCAATCACTATACACTTACTATATATATATAATATTATAATATATATAGATATATAGGACATATTATATCGGCCCTGTTGTGCCCAAATTCCATTGACAATCGGTTAAAAACAGCACCAAGGTTACAGCGCTTCTACAAAATATTTCCACAAAAATGTGTCGTTATATGCAACGATGACTCGCCCCACACCAAAAACGGCATTGGGCGTCTTTGCTTTAGCGCGAGAGAGCGGCACCTTGCCCTAACTTGGGCGACGAAGGTGTGCACCAGTACCAAAACCAGCTCACTGCGACCTTCATTTCACCTTTTTTTCTTGACTCGTTGATCATATTTCCCTTCACCTCCTGTTAACTCTTGTCCCCTAATTCCACCTGAGCGCTACCAAACTTGGTTTTCTATACTTACACATCTTGGGGCAGAGAAGGTGTGCAGAGTTACCAAAACCAGGTCACTGCGACCTTTATTTCACCTTTGACTATGACCTTGCATCAACTATCCCTTTCGCTCTCTAACTCCGACCCGCTAAGTTGACCTAGCGCGACCCAACTTGCTATGCTTACACATCTTGGAAAGAAGGTCTGTCGCATACCAAAACCACCACTGCCCTTGACCTTAGTTTCACCTTGACCGTCGACTTACATTTCCTCTTCGGCCTCCTAGGGTAACCAGATTCCATATACTTGCACATCTGAGGCAGACCAGTTGTCTAACAAACCTTTGTCTTTGTGACTTATTTAGCTTTACCTGCCTTCTACGTCCTTACAGAGATATTCCATTCATACTAGATCACGGGGGATACATGTAGTTGGCGACAACAGCTCTAGTTACTAGTAGATTGATATCAAAAATGTATATCTTACATTTTTCGGGTTAATAAGGCACGAAGGGTCGTTGTCGTATAGGGTACTACATATATGTACCCGAGGTAACTATCTGATATGGTTAGGGTTAGGGTTAGGGTTAGGGACCTTAGGGTACCCTATACGACAACGGCCCCTTCAGCGTTAATAAGTGTAAAGCATCAATTTGTTCTGAATTTTCCTGTACACGGATGTAAATACACACGGTGTTCCCGGATGTGTACCGTTTACCAATAGAAATGTTTGCTTGAAATTACACGTTTTACACAGAGAGCCAATAGTCTCTAGTAACCTAATATCAAAAATGTCTGTCCCGGTGTTTCACTTTAATAGTTCCAAGATATACCCATATATTGCCTAACCCTATAGGCCTTCATATAGGTATAATAGGCTTTCCCTGATGCCCATATATTGCCGAACCCTATAGCCTTCATATAGGTATAATAGGCCTTCCCTGATGCCCATATATTGCCGAACAAGGTCCGGCCTGCGTAGGACATGCCAAGTATTTCACTAAAAAGTTATAATTTGGGTAAAAAAAAATCCCGTTAAAGTAACGAGTATATAGGCCTATACACGTCTATTTTAGTGTATCACTTCAGTAATTATAGGGCACGCAATCTTCTAGGGCAGAATATCCGTGTTCCCGCATTTTCAGTGTGTGAAATAAAAATGTTAACAAATGTAATTTGTTGAAATCACACATTACACACACATTTGAAATAGAAAGCGCATATTATAGATTAGTTTGCTGTAAAACATGACTGTCCAAAATATCAGTTTAATAATAAGTAAATGCGTAATTTCCCCAAAGTTCCATATTTGAGCAAATCTTGTTTTTTTCCATATAATGTATCTCGTATGCGAAATATTAGTTGTTTGACATTGTATATCTAAAGTGAGAGCACTTACTTTTAAACAGTTTATAATGAAAAATATCTATCCGTGGCTGTAGGCTATGGGAGGTAAAAGTACAGCTACAAACGTTCTTCATTCATTATGAGGCGAGAAATCAATGGTGATTAATTAATATGATTAGGGAGGCAATCTCAAGGGATAGCTAATCTTCAATTTCGGTGATAAATTTTAATGCCATCTATATATATAGTTGTTTAGCCGAATTAGTTCGTACTCGCATAACTAGAGAACTCCGCAGCCTAGAGGAAAACTAAAGATATTTTCAGAATCAGCACGTCTGGGAGGTGGTTCTGGCTGAAACAAATATTTAAAAAAGTTAAAAATTCATAAAAATCCTATTCATCAATAGATGGCGGTGCGCACAGATTAACATCACGTACGTGTGAATCCATGGGGTATACAATTAACGGTGCAGTGGCCTGATCGTTAGAACATCCGTCTCCTACACCGGGATTCCGAGAACTTATTTTCCCCTCTAGTATTTATTATTTATAATTTTTTACTTTTTATTTTTTATATTTAATGTCTTTTATCTTTTGATTTCTTATTATTTTTTACTGTTTGGGATGGGATGGCATGGGATGGATAGGGATGGCATGGGGCATTGGGATGGGATGCGGTGGATGGGATGGCATGGCATGGCAAGGGATGGCATGGCATGGCAAGGGATGGCATGAGATAGGATTGGATGGGATGGGATGGGATATGGGATGGATGGATGGATGCATGGATAGATAGATAGATTTTTTTGGTATTTTCCTTTTTGAACCAAGCGGTCACCAACTGAGTAACGCCACTGATTTCCTCGGGCAACGCCGGGTATCCCGCTAGTTTTAAATAAAGTTATAAATGCAGTATTTAAAATCCGCGTTCTGAATAAATTCGCCATTCCGCGACGGATGAAACGTGGGTTATGTTACTAATACAGGTTACTATGTACGCGATTTTAGGTCTACTAAGCACATTACCGTACAAAAGACATTGCGGTGAATTTAAGGAAGAGCGCGCTTATAATCTATATTCCCAGTATTATAAAATACAAGTTCGGGTTGGTGATCTAGTACGCTAATTCAACCTATATTCGTGAATGAGCAATTATTTCTGGAAAGGGTTTGAACTAACTAAGTGCGAGAATAAGTATCAAGTCTTTAAAAAATAAATAAATAAATGAAAAAATAAATAAATAAATATAGTAGGTAATACAGTAATGAGATTTTTATTCATTGTTAGATTCAAAATAACTCTCCACTGAATGTGTGTAAACAAAAGAAATTCAAAGTAATTTTCAAAACGAAGAGTTAATAGAAGTTTACACTATCATCTAATTTCATTAAGATCATTATTGTTACCTCTATTGCATGCAACGTTACGCTTGTTCCACTTGCCAATTGTTACGTAATAGAAAGTTTCCACAAGAACACAGCCACCAAACTACAAAATATAGACGTTTACTCGAACTCACAGGTCGCCTTGTTATTTCTAGATGAATTGGTGATAGTCAGAAACTAGTGCAAGGATAGCCACATCCAAAACTCAAAAAGTCACATACTATAGTATAAAAATAAGGCATGCATTAAATGTTTCACTCTATTTTAAGATCATATTTGTTTCGCATTTCTATTTTAACGCACGTGTCGAGAGAGTGAACTGTGGAAATCAAGACCAAATTATCATCATTGTATAATCATCATTGTAGTCCATTTGTTTAGTTGGTGGGCGTTCATGTTGGCATACGTTTAATTCGATGCCGACTTGCCTTATTCATACCTTAAAGGCGTCAACGTTAATCGTAATGCGCAATACTCGTGTGTTAGTGTAAAGCAAGCATCTCTACAAGCGCGTAAAAAAGCTTTACGACAGGCTCCTGATATGATGAATCTTAATTCAAGTATTGTGCGTTAATTTTTGGGGAAGGAAAAGGCGCCTTTCTCCTCCAAAGCCACTTATTATCACAGTCATATGGAAATAGGCTCTTTAGTGACCTCGCCGAGACCTGATTATAGTGTGATTTTTACGCATCATTTACACGGGTGTCAGCACATTATTGGCGCAAGAGAATGCTCGGTGTGTCTCCGCGAGGCTGGAAAAATTTTATTAGCAATTTTATCCAGGCACGCTTCTATAGCTTAGCTCTCTATCAAGCAGATATCAATAGCACCTACGGCTCCCTAAAAGAAACACCCGACTATATGGATTATAGCAATGGGGGCGTAGTTAACGCCATCATTCATGATTATCGTCATCGTCATCATCATCATCGTCGTCGCCGTCATCATCATCATCATCATCATTAATAGCCAGCTGCGCGGTCTTCTCTCCCATGCACTTGGGCGCATGTTTGGGCGCGCGCGTGCGTGCATGCGCGCGCGATAAGATATGCCTAAGCGCTTTATGCTCATTAATATCCACCTCGCGGTCTTCTCTCCATGCACTTGTCCTTCGCAAAGCGTCTTACGTCCTCAATTGTTGCTTGCATTACAGGCCCATCAGATGAAGTGAGCTCACAGAGTTGTAGTAGAAACGAGGAATACGTGCCCTGCATCGTCCTGATGGGTGAACAAACGATCTGATAGAATTCTGGCACACCATAAAAAACGTATAATTTATTCGCTTAAATTTAATATACTGACAAACAGTAAGTCAAACCTGTTATTTTAGGAAGCTGACAGTCCTCATTGCCTGGTAACAGCGTTGGTTCAATACTTTGTGGTACTTCGCCTGGTAGTAAAAAAGTACAAACTTACTCAAACATTCACTTATATAATATGGCTGCCGTGTTATTGCGGACGATTTTCTTCATGAAGCTTCACTCACTGGTAGATTTGTATACCTTCTGTTTATTACCATGTCGAAAATGTACATAGCATGCCATGTAATATGTACATAACATACATGTAAATAACATACCATGAAAAAAAAATTCCATTAACAATATCATAGTAATGTCTAATGACTAATGAGACATTAGTCATTATTACTGACTTCTTAATAAATTTGCTGGTATATTTACATGTACGTATGTAGATCATACAATGGTCAAGTGATCGAGGAACGTTAACACAATAACTGCAATATTATTCATTTAATCGATGTTAATCTGCCGATGATGAATATATTGCGTACATAAAAACACATATAACAATGTATTTTTTATTGATTATGATTTGAATTGTTTTAATAGTTATTCCAATCGGCCTTCCCATTCGCCGTTACAGCTTATTTATATATATATATGCTTGGACCAGGCGTGGCTCTATTCTGCTTAGTCAGGTAACTCGCAGCCCGACTTGCCACACCCTCCAAGTATAATGCGTGGCTTACCTTGGTCACAGGATCGTGGGTAAGCTAGCTGCAGGCCTGCGTTGTCCTGCTTAGCGCAGTCGAGTTCACACGGGTTGCTGTACGTGTTCCCATCGCTGCCACACTGTGGGTCATACTCCCTCGTGCAAATACAAGGAACTGATGGTCCAGGTCCTACAACATGAAGTAATATTAGCAGGCATGCCCTTTGAGATTGAAATTTTCATCAACATGTCCAGTCTGTAGCATGGTGCTACTGGTATGTTCGGTCCTGTAATTAGAAACATTACTGTAACTGAAAGGAATGATAGACAATAACTTGGCTATTCCGATTAGTTTACCTATATATATATATATATATATTCCACTTGGCAAACATACATGCGCGGAGGAAATTTGCAGCCCATCTTTCGCTCTCTTCCCATTAGAATAGACATCATAATAGTAATCAATCATTATTATTCATTACGTATATATTGGTGTGTTTTGGGTATGCTACCAACATGAACATATGTATACCCTATGTTTATATATATATGTTCCCTATAGAGAGTATACATATTTTCATGGTACCTTGGTCACAGGATCGTGGATAAGCTATCTGCAGGTCTGCGTTCGCTTGTTTTGCGCAGTTTAATTCGCATGGGTTGCCATAGGTTTTCCCATCACTGCCACACTGTGGGTTATACTCCCGGGTGCAAATACATGGTGTTGGGGGTCTACTCGGTTCTGTAATGAGAAAAAGTACTTCAAATTATATATTATTGTCTTTCAAGTGTGACGATTAGGCTGAAGGGTTTAATTTGCTATATTATTTATTTAATTCATAATCAGGATATTTACATTGATCAAGTATGAATATTTTTATTTTTCGATATCTGGGAGAAGCGGTCCTTTGCCCCCCCCCCCAGTTTCCAGAGGCTTCCAGGGCCTTGATAGACATTTTTAATAGCAAATGATTTGTGAATATATGCTGTCTGTACTTCAAATATATAATGCCAAATAACAACATTTCTATTGGCAGATACTGAGTATATCGGAATGCAGATTTGACACCATTCTATATAGTAGCGAAGCACAGTCTTAGATTGGGAAACACAGTCTTAGATCCTTATTTTATTATTTATTATCTATAAATATTATCTGTCTATAGATCTATTGTTTTGGCATTCTTCAAAAGCTGCCCTCGGATGAAAACCACATTATGTGCCGATCTATACCTTGGTCACATGATCGTGGATAAGCTAACTGTAGGTCTTGGTTTGGTGTCTTTGCACAGATCAGTTGACACAGGTTGCCATATGTTTTCCCATCACTGCCACACTGTGGGTCATACTCCGAGGTGCAAATGCATGCTGGTACTAGTCTAATCGGTTCTGTAATGGGAAATATTACATTAAATTATTATACTTAAACGGTTATTTAAGAGTGTTTATCACTGATGTTCCGGCAGTGAAATCCTGAACATGATGGTCCTCACCGTCCTGCACCTCTTTTAGTTCAGCAAACATTACGAGAGGGCACCAGTTTACGGGGTGGTCTTATGTGGCGTTGCGAGCAATGCGCGCTCATTAGAATTGTTCACACTCTGCACTTGTCGGTTATGATCCCTGATTATGTGAAATTCTTAGTTTATTTGGCTTACATTTAACACTAACTATGGCTTCTAAGAGATATACAAGTCATTGGCGGTGTCAAGCGTAAAAACCAGTCATTATCGAGATTGTTTAATTTATGCTTCTAGCAGTCCAGGGTGCTTTAAAGTCTAAGTAAATTAGTGGGTCTTGGGGGTATTGTTGAATCATTATTACGTGACTTCTGGTGGTCCGGTAAGATATTGAATCCGGCAAGGGTGTTTGCCGGAAAATTGGTGGTGTACCTGTGTGTGTGTGTGTGTGTGTGTGTGTGTGTGTGTGTGTGTGTGTGTGTGTGTGTCTGTGTGCGTGCGTGCGTGCGTGCGTGCGTATGTATATATGCTAATAACGATGATTACGGTCACTTCGCTCCATACCATCTTCAATCAGAGGTGGCAATGTCGGTTCCTCGGGGCAGCATACAGCAGCGGCATCAGCGATCTCCGTGAAACACGTATACTTGGCCGGACATGGTGACTCTGACCAGCACACTCGGTTCTTAGAAGGATTTTCTGGGTCACGTAGTGGTTCTCCTACTCGGCAGGGATTGAATGGAGGCGGTATCTCTGCAAGGGAAGTTGTTACAACATTGTTACTAGCGGAATCTATGCGTTACCTAAATACACGCCTAACAATTTTTATGAATCTATACTATTGATATCACGTTACGTTACCAGACATTGCAATACGTCGCATCACGTTACGTTACAGTACAGTACAGTACCAGTACAGTACAGTACAGTACAGTACAGTACAGTACAGTACAGTACAGTACAGTACAGTACAGTACAGTACAGTACAGTACAGTACAGTACAGTATACAGTACAGTACAGTACAGTACAGTACAGTACAGTACAGTACAGTACAGTACAGTACAGTACAGTACAGTACAGTACAGTACAATACAATACAATACGGTGCAGTACAGTACAGTAAAGCACAGTATATAGTAAAGTAAGGTACATTCACTCTTATATTTACACTATGTCTATTTTGTTCATCGTTCATAAGTCTATCAATCATTGCTTTTACCCGTTCTTCTAAACGCGCACAAACTCACCGCCGCTGCACACAGGCACGCACGCATGCACGCGCGCATCAACATCATAGAAATTTGAAGCTTAAAAGCCTGGAAAGTATGGTTATACTAGTAAACTCATGATCATGGTAGCTATGGGTTAATAGCACAACTTATTACCTTACCTGACTGTTTGATGGCTGGGTAGCACATTCTCGCCACCCTGCATGCTCCTGCTGCTCGGCAACATTTATCACCCTTCTGTGCACAGTCTGCATCGGCATCGCATATCCTCACTTCCCGTACAGGTAAGGGGCAGTCGAAAAACACTGACAGGTCAGGACAAACCAATGGGTCATCTAGTCTCGAGTCCAGTGCCTGGGAATGCAACAATATGTATATTTGTAAGCATTTTGAAACAGAAATTTAACGCAAAATGTAATGTGTAGTCTTAGATGTGGGCCATACGGATAACGAGTTAACATACGAAAGGTAGAGGTGACCTACAATCTAGCTTGACCGGTAGTATATTTTGTACAATTTGTGTTCGCAAACATACTCTAACATCGTATATCTACTAGAAGATTTTAACGCAATTACCACGGAACACGGAGTGGTTATTCAATGACCCGTTTATTGCTTGATGTCACGGTATCCAAAGTTGTAGGCCTAAGTATAAATTTGGAAGTCCCATAAAATTAAACAGTGCAGCAATTTGTAGTGATTTCGTTGGTTCGTCTGCTGAAGTTTTATGGGATGCCGCGAGTTTTGAGCTGACTCAGAACACGCCTCGTCAAGAATAACTGCTTAAATTGAAATGGCTTCATTTATGCTACTCATATTTGATGTGTGCGCACTCCGAAACCATTACAAAGTCGAAGCTAGAGGCCAATGGTCAGGAGCCGGCAATTAATAGGCAAATGCCGTATTTACATATGTAGTAAAGAGACCCTAGTCAAATGTCAGTAAGCCCCGGTCGGATTTCAATTGTTTTCACGATGTGGTAGGGCACAACTTGTAATTTTTTATTGCTAACCTACCGTTTTCTAAACTCTAGATAAAAGACCAGTAAATTTAATGTCATCATTTGCTATCCGATAAAGACTGTACGATAATTCTTTTCAAGAGAAAGCGCTAACATCGATTATTATTCGCAATATAATCTAGGATAAAAAGGGCTTATTATGTTTAAATTTATTATATACTCGGGATTATTTCTTAAAAATGTTAAGCCCTCGGCTAGGACGCAACTCTTCGTACATATGGGGAATTTACATTTTGTGGTTTTCTTTAAAAAGTATCAACAGACCTATTAGTGGAATTCTCTCGTTAAATTTGCCGTTTTGCCTGTTGACCCTTAAAGTTTGAGCTTATGTGAGCTTATAACGTCATTCTGCGTCATGACCCTATATTCCGAATATCATTCCCTTTCTGATAGCACACCGGAAATACGGGAAACCCTAACGTCTGAGAAACCATCAGCTGCGGCAGACAGATTTCCGGGCAATATTCTGTGCGATACGGATATGAACGTAGCACCTACCCAACATCGCAAGCTGTGGAATTATTGTTAAACTCTCCGGTTAGAAAAGACGATTTCTACACCGACAAACGAGATTTTGGGTGATATTGTGAGCCGGCTAGGGGTCTCCCAGAGAAATACTAGGAAATGACGAGGACCGATCGAGCGTGGATGAAGAAAGCTCACAGCGCCAATATAGAGAAATGGTCGGTTAAGGCGATTGCGGGTCAAAGATGCACAAGGATACACTATATGGGTTATATCTAGCTCACGCGCGATTCCAATACGACGGGGTCTGCAGTTAGAATTGATTACGGCGCATTTTCTTATGAATGGGCTACGATCAAATGCAATCTGCCGTCTCGACACTCTCCGTCTCACGTCTCCCAGCTTTTTTATTTAGTTTTTTTGTTCAGTCGTTTAACAAACCACGGATGAACCATCTATTGTGTGTGAATAAACGTTTAGGTACATGTAGGTAATGTTACATGTTAGGTACATGTTAGGTAATGGTGATTAGTTTAAATATGAAATGAAATAAATTTATTAATAAAGATAAATATATAAGAAATAAATAAATAAATAAATGAGAAAATCGGATGTAAATTTATTCATCGGTCAACATCAATTGGTTATATGTAAAAGATTATGCATAGACATCTTGCAAACAAAAATCTTGTCGATGTTTACACCCCTCGGTCACTGTCGGTATTTTTATCTAAGTTATTTACCTTTACTTGTTACCGGATTTACCATCATCTACATGTAACCTACCCTAACACCAGCAGAAGGTTAATGTCAAACATTAATAACATCATATCCAACTGCTGATGTTACTATTCTTATAAGGAGTTTCGTTCGTTCAAACGTGTACATTAAAAGGTTAATTATACACAAAAGTACACGTTTCTGTCAATAAAAAGCAATTTGCATTCTAGACGTGAATACTATTACCAGGTCGTAAACCGGATGTTTTAATAATACGACGACACGTCTATTATTGTGAGTATTTGCGGTTACAAAGCTCCAATTCAATGCATTGGCATGTTTGATGTGGGGATGGGGTGTTGGTTTGTATTTAACTATAATTGCATTTAAAACTAAAGTAAGAGCGGCATACTGTACAACATAGCCAGCCAGCCACGTGTGTTTTTTTAATCATAGGAGCACTCTTTATCCCGTAGCTATCAATAATTTTTGTAACGACGGCGGTTACGGAAAACGATTACATATGAATACGTAACTAGCCCTACTATTAACATCATTGTATTAATAGCCACTAAATAGATTATTCTACTCATTCATATATGATTCCAAATAGCAAATCCTGTTAGTAATGACATATTATTCATATCTGCGCATGCGTGCATACTGTGCACGCGCGCGCGTATACCTCTGTGCATGCATGTTTGGGCGCGCGCGTACGTCTTTGCATGCATGTTTGGGCGCGCGCGTACGTCTGTGCATGCATGTTTGGGCGCGTGCGTGCGTGCATGCGCGCGCGATAAGATATGCCTAAGCGCTTTATGCTGGCCCTTGCCCATTAATAGCCACCTGCGCGGTCTTCTCTCCCATGCACTTGGCCTCGCAAGCGTCTACTGTCTCGAAGTTGTTGGCGTTGGCATTACAGCCTCCATAGATGAATGACTCACAGGTTCCCGTCTCAGAGTTGTAGTAGAAACGAGGAATACGTGCCCTACATCGTCCTGAGGGGTAAACAAATGTTTCGCAATTTTCACGCCAGCGCCTGACACGGCCCGTCACCGATGTGTATAATATTGTGGAGAACGGGTGCCAACGCTATAATGATGTTTCTGAAATAGTTTACCATCTTCACCTGATTTAAAGTCACGAAGCGAAGTACGAAAATGTTATATTGTTATGTGACAGTCGTAGAAACCAACCTGTTCGCTTGGGAAGCTGGCAGTCATTCTTGGTTGGTAATTGTTGTGGTACCACGTTTTGCCGCACATTACCTTTTCAAAGGAAATTTTTTCAATCATTTTAGTACAAGCTAAGTAGCCAGAATATTGGAAGTGGGAATGATATAAATAGCATATTATATTCTAATAATAGCACCGAGGCAGAACACAACGGGATTCCAAGGAACTAATCCTGGAATAAGATAGAAAACACTTTACAAAACTGAGTTCGCTGACGGCTCTCCGCTATGGAACTAACTGAGTCGGATTAAAAGCTTGGATCATGTTCTTGGGTGTAATTACGTAATGCTACTTGTATGTTCGGTGCTGTAATAAGAAATGTTGGTGTCTAATATCTCTATTGTAAACCATACCTTGGTCACAGGATCTAGCATAAGCTAGCTGCAGACGTGAGTTAGTTTGTTTGGCGCAGTCGAGTTCACACGGGTTGCTGTACGTTTTCCCATCGCTGCCACACTGTGGGTTATACTCCCTCGTGCAAATACAATTCTGTGGCCTGCTTCGCTCTGCATTAAAAAATATTACCTAATTACACTTATTTAAAATGAAATCGCGTTAAACACAGTTTACTTGAATTTTAAGAGAGGATATAAAGAGAATTTGAACGGATCTACTAAAAGAAATAATGTAAGTAACCTATATAACATAATTCTTGAAGTTCTACGTTGCATAATAAAGCTAAAAGAGAAATATCTTATTACATAAAGCGTTGTTCGTTTTGATAAAACAATCGGATTAATCACTGGAGGACGCAAAAGCATTCTTTTTCTATCTAATGTGACATTGAAGCGTCTTACTTATGGAAAAACTTATCCAATATTTTTACGTCCCGAAAATCGTAGGTCTTTTGCAGCTGCTTTATTTGCCTTGACATTATTGATACTATTAAATTATTTTAACGTAATTGCTATAACTAACATTTTTATTCTCACATTCGTATCAGGAATAAACTCCTGATATAGTTTTCATCGACATCACTGTACAGGCTCCATGCTACCCATTGCAATTTGTTGAATTTAAGCATGTGCCAAAGTCGACCTCACGTCGTCTGTATGTAAGTAAATCATGGTGCGAAACATGGTAGATGATATGTTATACCCAAAGGTCTAAGTAGTGAGATCTGTGGCTGCGGGCAGCACACGGCTGCTGCATCTGCTAGGCTGGTGTCGCATATGTAGTTGGCAGGACACCGGTTGCCCCGGGAACACGTTTGAGGGCTGCCATTTGCATTCTTCAAGGCTGGTCCCGGACGACAGCGGTTGTCATCATCTGCTGCCCGAGCTACCGAAATATGAACGCAACTACTATGTCAACACATTATTAATGACAGTTAAGTACATGTTCAAGCATATGTTTATTAAGAAACAAAATTTAATTAAATTCTAAATTACAAAATCGGATGGTTTCTTTACACGATAATGACAGAATTGCCGCAACATACATTATACATTCTGGAAACCTTTGAGTAGCAATAGCAACCGCCAGCAATGACTAACCTGTAGAAGAAGATACACCTTCAATGCACATTTTCTGTACTCTACAAGATCCCGGAGCATTGCAGCAAAGCTCTCCTTGACTACAGCTTGCGTCCCCAGAACACCGTATAGGGTTGTCCACCGGGCAGAAGAACAGACTTGTTAGATCAGGGCATATGGTAGCAACTGCGGGTGGAAACATTTACGTTAACGGTTTTTACTTGAATATCATGTTTGAACCGAAAGGTAAATGTTATTAAGTTTCATTGGTATAAACATTAATGAGAACATATTTCAACTGACTATAGATAACTAAATTTATTTCCGATTAAGCACCATATTTTGTTTCAGTAACTGTAATATAGGGTAAATTTCTATTAGCATTTCTATTTTACGTACCTGTTGCACACTGAACAACATATGGGCAGAAGTCACTAGAGCAGCGAACTTGCTCTGCTTTACACTCCGTCCCTGATTTGCAAGTTACCAGCTGAAATTTGTTAACATATGTCATAGTAGTTATTGGCCAATGTCGTTTCGTATTTAGTAATACCGTCACTCCATTAATTGTGGAGATTGCTATTGTCTGCAAATTGACACAAATCATAATTCACCGTCTTATCGTTGATATATGAAACATTTACTATATGGTACCATAGCATATTTTCTTGTGCCAGAGGTACAGTAGAGATGCAATTGAGTATTTTCCTATTATCGGATGCCTCACCTGGCAAGGGTTAAAATCACACTCGCACTTTTCGCATTGAGTATCTTCATCCCATGTGTACCTCACACCAAATTCGCATTCGAGGTTATCACACGATACTCTGCTGCAGTGACTGGTATCTAGTGGATGAAGAAATTTACTTCATTGACATCGTGTAGCAGATAAATTTTAGTTTGACTTGTGTCTTAAGGGCAGACTCTGACGTCATTGCTGTGTCGCGATTACGCGACCTCTTACGAAGTGAACGTCTAGTAATGGGAACATGTTAGATACCACGTCATAGTCACCAATGGCTTAACACACTCTGGCAGCGGCCGCCTAGGCGACGCGACGTAAGTGTCAGAGAGGATTCAGGCCAATGACAGGGAAAAGAAGAAGAGGAGCAGGAGCATGAGGAGGAGAAGGGAGAGGAAGAGGAGGATGAAGAAGAAAGGCACCTGCCTCTATTTGGCAGTAAATGTATTAATTCAAGGCGTTAATAGTACTTCTTTTTTACTTATATAGATACAAACAAGGTCGTATTAAGAATGCTAAATAATTAGCTTCATACGCTCTTGATACAAACGAATTGTATCGAGGCAAAGCTTAATGATCTTACCGGGACAAGTGGGTAGCTGGGCTGCCACTCTCGTTTCGTATATTGCAGCGCCGTGTTCCGTCATACAGTAGCACGTTCCATCGTTAGTATCGCACTGAATCTGCTCGAAGCCGCCGTACGCGTCACAGTATGGCGTGTACTTCTGTAGATCAGCGATGTTCGCGTTCGCGTCTTCGACATCATATTGCTGCCGCTGCACTCCCGTATTAGCTGCTTTAATTTGACATGCTGAAATAGAAGCAATATATCTACAGGAGCACTCCTAAAATCACGCATTTAGATCCCGATGAGACCATTTATTTCACAATCGGTGAGTAGCTTTGTGGCTTAGAACGGGGTGTGCAAAGCGAATTTGTGAAAAATGAATGTGTAAAATCACTAGATATGAGCACAAGTAAGACGGACACTCGTTTCAACTTGAGTAGGTTGACTGCCTCATTACTTAGCGAACATACCCTTTACGTTCCCTTGTGCAACTAGAGGTTGATGTGGTTCTATGCCTAGTGGTATATTCACACCCACGTACCTGTTAGTGATTCAGGCACTGCGCACACCTGCCCACATTCGCGTGACCCACAACAGCGCCCCAGCCTACTGCAATCTTGATCGTTTTCACAGGCAGTAGCAGATTCGCACTGACTGCGTGTGAGGAAAGTCTCGCTGGGGCATGGCCCCTGCTTCGGATCCAAGGTAGCTCCTGCACCTACGAAGACCAGATGTAAATTTTGGAGATATTTTGGTTCGAGTGTGGATTGATTTGTGATGCGGGTAATTGCGGTTTATGGCTTGCGCTCCTAATTTATAAAATAAATAATAGAGCGTCATTCGTAAGTAGGAATTACGGATGTTAACGCACGCACGCATGCACCAATTTACACGCGTATCATGCACGCACACACGCGCCAATACACGCGTATGCACGCACGTACACTTTGCGCGTATCATCCCGGCGTAAAACTTCACCAACCGCGCAAGCTAATGCAGTTGTAATTATACACAATACCTGAGCACTGCACAAGGCAGTCGAGGTAAGAGTCGAAGTTATTGCCATTGCCTCCACAGCCAGTGTAAGTGAAACGTTCACAGCGGTTGCTGGCGGGGTTGTGATGCCAGCGCATATGAAAACCGTCACAGTTACCTGCACTGACCGATTGAGTGCAGACGTCGGCCTCTCTCGCTGCGAATAAAAGTGAATGAAACTGTGTCTCGTAAATTCACGGCAGTTTTCTGGAGGATTGCATAGAAATTAATTTCTATTAACAGCCGCTGTGACGACCGCAAATACGACTCGATGTGCCATTGTTCTGTTCGGCGATGCTAGTACTATAGTATATGACGCACATCTTTCAAATTACACTGTTTTATGATGAGTATTCTAATCAACTGGTAAATAACTTCGTGCGTGTTGTTATGCTTATATTTGTGTAATTTAGCACGCGTGGTTGGAGTGGTCGTCATTCACAGGACTAAGAATGAAGGTTATATGAAAGAGTTGCATTACACGTCTGACATGATCGAGCTTACGCGCGCATCTGCTCCTGCACTCCTCGTACGTCGCGAAGTTGTTGTCGGTTCCGCTGCAACCACCGTAGATGAAGCGCTCGCACTCTCTCGTGTCCTTGTTGAACCACCAGCGCGGAATGTACGCGAGACACATGATACCGCTCGCGCCGTGCCGGGGCATCTCGCATACTGCTGTCGTACGAATTACACAACAACAAAGGGAATCGTTGACGGACGTCAAAGATCACATACGGATCAGGATGGCGAGTAAGGTTTATATCCTAACCAAGAGTAGATAATAACATGTGTGTTATTATCTACTCTTGATCCTAACGTAACTGGCGCAGCTTTCTAAACTCTGTATTATATTTTCTAATTGAATTAACATCGTATATCAGTTCATATATGAAATCCACAATTCATAAATGGGGCTGTTTTTGTTTCTACATAGGTACTGCTTTGATAGTTGGATGAGGAGGAGGAGGAGGATTGGGGATGAAAAATGAGGAGCGGGAGGAGGGGGAGGAGGAACGTTGAAGAGGAGGAGAAGAGTGAATAGGAGAACGAAGAAGCGGAAAGTATAGAAAGTAGATAGAGATTAAGTAGGGGAGAGAAGAACTAAGGACGTAGACGAGGTGGATATAGGAGGAGGAACCAAGTATGTTAAGTTATAAATGGGAAGGTAACGAACGAGAGTAAAGGGATAAGACGAGGGTGAGGACGCGGATAAGAGATGGTGGGAGAACAAAGAGAAAATAGGGTTGATGAGAAGTTGCGGGTAGAAATGCTGATGATAGAAACGTGGATGGGAATGAAACGGAGGGCGAGTGTGCATACGTTTCTCTCCTTCTCTCTCTCGCTCGCTCTTTCTCTCCTCCCATTAACCATAGCTCATAAATTCATACTGCATTACTGCCTAGCGACTATACTTTCGATGTCTGTCAAAATACCTTTATCGAGTAGTCCCGATATAAAATTCTGCTCCTTAGATTGCTGCAGGCAAGTGCATGTCCGACAGCCGCTCTCATCGTATTCATAGTCGTCGCAGTTGCTGCTGCACTTGAAGAACGGACAGCCCAGGGGAAGACCGGGGTCGCTGGTGCTCTCCGGACGACATTCGCACGTCAGACACCCGTTGTCGAGTCTGCGTAGTCCCGTCTGACACTGCAGTGCGCAGCGCGGTGATTCACACGCCGCCTCCTCGCACTCGCACGTCTCGCAGCCATTCTCGTTCTTCTTGAAGCCAAGCGCACAGAACATGCGACACGTACCCTTCGGCGGGCACAGGGTGACTGCCAGTGCGTCGTTGCACTCGCAGATATCGCAACCATTGGTGTCCTTTTTGAATCCTCGTTGACAGAATAATCTACACTGCGCTCTTGGGCAGGTGGTAGGCGTGTTGTCGTTGCACTCGCAGATATCGCAACCGTTGGTGTCCTTTTTGAATCCTCGCTGACAGAATAATCTACACTGCGCTCTTGGGCAGGTGGTAGGCGTGTTGTCGTTACACTCGCACGTATCGCAACCGTTGGTGTCCTTCCTTCTGCCGAACTCGCACTGGTTACGACATCGTACGGCCGGACACTCCGCTGGAGCCTCTAGGCACTCGCAGGTATCGCAGCCTTGTTCGTCCTTCACCCGGCCGTATTCGCAGTAGATTCTGTTACAATAAATTAATTGCGACTCCTGATTTGCTTTCTTCATTTAACGTTTCTAACTACATTTTCCAAAACCGGAAAATCAAGGTTATGTTACCCGCATATTTACTAACTAAACGGGATATTAGGTATATACTACAACTTACAACTTGTAATACACACATACGTATCGATGCTATTGGCGCTTTTTAGCCATGACCTACATACATATATCTAGCTTATTGGTATGTCCGTTGAATAACGTATATTTAAACATTTTGCATTTAGCAGCTTCATTGGCAAACGGCACTTTCGTAATGTATCGGTCGTTTGGGACGTTATGGGTCAGTTTCGTACTCGCGGAATCATGTACCGGCATAGACGGTGCGTGCAGTGTGTGGGCACATCAGCCGGAACCACTCCCCTAGACATGCATTCCGGGAAAGGCAAATCGCAGGGTGCTCGTATGCAGTATACTTCCCTCAGCACACACACTTCATCGGGGCCACACTGGATGTCATTGCAGGACGGCTCTAGGCTGGCCTCTTCCGGACTCGTGTTTACTGTAACACGTGGAGTTCATCAATATCTCAGCCTCGCCCGCAAAAATACCGAGGGCGCTACGATCGCAATTCTTTCGATGGAGTGCTGGCTCTTATGGATCGTAGCAGCGTAGTGTCTTGTTAGATAGTCTCCATATCAGATAGAGCCAGTACAGCGTCGCAGATTCGATGTTAAACTAGGACTTTATTAGTAACTTGACACATACAAATATATACATACTGTACATACTATATCCTAGGTTACGTCCATATTGGAACCCGCCTGGCTGTCTCTCGTGATCTACCCTCTCTCGGTCTCTCCTCTCCGTATCGCTATCTTAGTTACTCGATTACTCTATATATTTTTATCTCTATTACGCCCCATATATATATAGTATTTCAAAGGTATGTCGGACGCTTCTTCGATCCGACCGGTTGTCACCAGCTTCTTATTCTAGCAGTAACACATTAACGTGCGATTGTCGTTCAACTCATGCAGGGTGCGCGGTGGGGCTACGACGAGCATATCGAGCCTGGTAAACTTGTTGAGGCGCGCCGCGCAGCTTAATTAGAATGCAGTTAGTTACCATACAGATACAATACGAGCTTAATTGTTATTTCGGGGTGGGGCTGGTGAGTTCGCTGACTTACCGATGCATTTAGCCAAGGGTGGGCATGGAGCTCTGACGCACTGTACATCTACTGTCTCGCAGTGCCTATTATCTCCGCAGTATATACCCTATAGAAATACACGACACATAGCCTGAGCGGTACACGGCTGTAAAACAATGAACCAGCAAGGTTTGTAATGAAAAAATGTCCTTACGACGATTAATAGCGATAAAGGATATATTAACTGTAAAAATTGCTACCGTTAATTGATAGGTAAATTAACAGATGAATAGAACATGAAAATTGGAATCCAAATAGAACATTTGGAAAGACTGTTTGCGATTTGCCTACCTTGTAAGGTAATTAAGGCTGTGTCGACTTGGCAGTCTTACAACAGGTAAGGCTTTAACATGTGCATTAACCATCTGCGTTTGCCTACCTGACAGGGCGAAGACCGACATTCACAAATTTCGCATCCATCACCATCAAGCGCCAATCCATGCTCACACGACATGGAGCAAACTACAGGGGGGCACGGATGAGTGTCTGTAGATAGAAAATATGGTGAACCCTACAGTACACGTTTCTTATTACACACACGCGCACGCACACGTTCGCACGCACGCATTCACTCACGCGCTCGCATGCACGCACACGCGCGTGCGCGCGCACACACACACACACACACACACACACACACACATACCACGCACGCGAACACACAGTGACATACACACGTATATATTATATTACGTTGTTACGGTCATCGTGATAATACACATTGGTTTCGCTAAAAATCTTACCCAGATTTCTCCTGGCAGCTTCGCAGTCAGGCTGTTCCGTTCCTGGTGGGGTGAACGTGCCAGCTATCCTTTTGCCCGTGGGGTACACACACCAGGAGTATCCCGTGCTTCCATGCAACTGTTTGGGCTCGAACTCGCCCGACTCCGTGCAGAGTGGAGTGAAATGACCAACGCCATCAAACAGATCGGCATTCAGCTTCCCGATGTGGCACGCTGAAGTAGACCGGTAATGTTATATAGCCTCGTGATGTGGTATAATGCCTATATAAACTTTTTATAAACGCTAAGTATTCGAATATGTCACACGCGACAAAATCCGTTGAGAAAACTGACGTGGACAATAATAATATTATTGTCCACGTCAGTTTTCTCAACGTATAATATATACTTATATTATACGTAGATAACGTTTGTTAAAATTATTGATGGAACTATATTTTATGGTTCTGTTATAATCTATATTCTGTCAATAAATAAATAAATAAGTTTATTTATTTGTTTATTTAATTATTTGTTTGTTTATTGCAGGTTTTTTTGTGTATAACAAAACTACAAACGCTGAAAAGTATGTTAGTGAGATAAATGTATATCCGTATACTGTATTTACGTCGATTGTATATTCGCACTTGCTGGGACAGGACGTTAACGACAGAGCTAAATGACAAATATCCTGCAGACAATCCTGTAAACCAATCCTAGATTGTTGCAAACAAACGTCCGTTTTAGGTTTAACAGGAAAGTGCATGACAGAATCCAGGAAACGTGTATATCTAGCTTCCAACGCCGTGCGCTGACGCCTCGAACTACAAGCACGCGGCGGGGATTATGCCTGGGCGGGGTTCTGCTTGGGGCGGTTGTGAAACTAATTCGTCTGAACACGGCGCAAAAAAATGCCGTGTTTCGGAGTGAGATGCGTCACACATGCTTTAGTCCGCTTCTTTCCCTACCTGTAAGTCGTGGTGTAATGCAAATCCTGCCACAGGTACTTCCTCCATCGCAACACAGCTCTTCTCCCGGACATTCCAAGCTACTCTGACACTGCGTAGGTTGTGTCGGGCAGGCGAGTGTATCTACTGTTGGGCATGATCCTAGCTTGTTTGAAGTGTCTTCTAAATTCCAACGCAGATATCAATATCAGTAAAGCATCGTTTATACTAATTTATTCCTGCAAATTCGGTGATCCATAGAACTCCGCCGAATCCCCATATGAACTTTAATGGTGCCGTTTAAAGACATTTTGAGCAGCATGTCTGCGGTTTGTTTTCACCATGGGTTTTATATGATTTTTCCAGAAATATTTGATAATCATGTTTTTCTTCATACAAATTGTTGTTCATGACTAGAGATTGTATCAACAAACATATTTATCGTAACTGCTATACTCGACTGAGTTGTCCGCTTCAGAGCGCCACCACGCGTGTGCGCAATGTAGGCTATAACTCAAGGTTAGACAACTTGGAACCAGTACTGACAGTTACTCAGCATGCAGCCGAATTCTGTGGCTAATTATGAGTCACCGTGCGCAGGAAGTCTCGTTTTATGGCTGTGGTTTGCTGTCGCGGCAGTTTTTAGACAGACAGCTCACGAAGAACGCGTTGACACAGCGTACGAGGATTTACCAGCGTCACATATGGACGTAAAATAAGCGTAGTTCCATCTATAAAACTACAAAGCCCTATAGTTTTATAGTCGACTATTGGCCTATATGCGCGCAAATAAAATTGCCATGTTGATATGTCAATGTCATCTATATATGTCATTATGATATATAAGCAAGGTTAAATGTAATCGTCGTGTGATTTTCTCTATCGAGATGTGTAGCACTAGTACTACGTATACTCCGCGCACAACCACACATAACGTAGCTAAGGTCCTACTAGTCTTAGATGACCACTGGGCAACAAGGAGTATGAGGTAAATATTACGTAATAATTGTGTTAGCTTTGTGTTTTCAACGCTTCCGTATATGTCTATTATTATGTATATGTGTCAATTACTTACTGACATATATTACGCTGTTCGAGTAACAGCACCTCGTCGCATGTCAAACAAAACTGATCGTGTGGAATAGAGATATCTCAGACATGTGCGCGTACGCATTCGTCACGCATTGTCAACGTTGCGCATACCTCAGGGGAAAACACGAAGTATGACGCTCTTTAGCACATGAGGATATGTCGATTAGCCACTTTAAAGAAAAGTGCGTGTTGTCTCGACATGGCAGCTTATACAGCTCGCTGGTTTCCTTCGCTGAGATTTAACATTCGCTAATGTCCATGCCTTTATGCCCGGCATACAACTGAACGAAACGCGTCTCATTTATCAAAATTACCATTACTATTACTATTCTATACTAATTACTATTACTATTATTTTACTGTTACTATTATCATTGCCATTACTGTTACTATTATTATTGATTTTGCTATGGCTATTATCAATGAGAGTACCCTACTACTACTATTTTTGGGACGAATTCTGTTGTTGAGCCCATGCCGGTAGATTATGTAAAAACAGAATCGCTTTTCCATGCCAACACACAACATTGAGAAGTCTGTTACGCGCCTGTTCACAAAAACTACACTTACCTTGGCATTCGCCTTCATAAGCAAGTTTTAGGTGTAGTTTCTGCCCCTGGGCGCACTGCAGGCCACACAGATTTCCATACGTCACGCCATCGGTGCCACACTGTGGTCTATAGTCATGAGTACAAATGCAAGGAGATGGCGGTCGCTGGGTTGGCTCAACTCCTGAAAAGGCAGTAGTTTTTGTGTATGTTATTGTTGTTGTACTTGATATAGCTACCTCAATTGTGAGAGACATTACGAGACTTGACGAACTTTACTATTCATTCTAAATAACAACAACAATCACCAGTATTACTATTATTAATTCTATTACTATATTACTATTACTATTACTATTGCTATTAATAGTAATATTAATATTGCTTTTGCTATGGCTTTTACCATTGCTTATTTACCATTGCTATTTACAATTACGAATACTACTACAAGTGCACACGAAACAACATTATTTTGCCTGCACGCGCGTCCAGTAACAAGTCTGTTTTTGAGCCCATGCCCATAGATATTTAAAAACAGAATCACTTTTACATACCACTTACATAAGACATTGGAAGGCCTATATCGCGCCGGTTTACAAAAACTACACTTACCTTGGCATTCGCCTTCATAAGCAAGTTTTAGGTGTAGTTTCTGTCCCTGGGCGCACTGCAGGCCACACAGATTTCCATACGTCACGCCATCGGTGCCACACTGTGGTCTATAGTCAGCAGTACAAATGCAAGGAGATGGCGGTCGCTGGGTTGGCTCAACTCCTGAAAAGGCAGTAGTTTTTGTGTATTTTATTGTTGTTGTACTTGATATAGCTACCTCAATTGTGAGAGACATTACGAGACTTGACGAACTTTACTATTCATTCTAAATAACAACAACAATCACCAGTATTACTATTATTAATTCTATTACTATATTACTATTACTATTACTATTGCTATTAATAGTAATATTAATATTGCTTTTGCTATGGCTTTTACCATTGCTTATTTACCATTGCTATTTACAATTACGAATACTACTACAAGTGCACACAGAACAACATTATTTTGCCTGCACGCGCTGCCAGTGACAAGCCTGTTTTTGAGCCTATGCCGATAGATATTTAAAAACAGAATCACTTTTACATACCACTTACATAAGACATTGAAAGGCTTATATCGTGCCGGTTCACAAAAACTACACTTACCTTGGCATTCGCCTTCATACGCAAGTTCTATATCTAGTTTCTGTCCCTGGGCGCACTGCAGGTTACACAGATTTCCATACGTCACACCATCGTTGCCACACTGTGGTCTATAGTCAGCAGTACAAATGCAAGGAGGTGGCGGTCGCTGGGTTGGCTCAACTCCTGTAAATGCAATAATTCTACTTTTAATACAACAATTTCAACTACGCGAGCTATCATCCACAAATTTAACAAGCCCTAATATTTGTTTTAATGTTCAACACGGGGTAATGTTGTTCTAAACAATGAAGGGAACAACGCACTATCCACTGAGATGTGTCACCTCTATCAAAAGCGATAGCACCACCAATGACACTACCATCACCAATACCCAAAGCAGCAACACCAGCACCAGCACCAACACCCATACCAACACCAACATCATTACAAACAATAGACCAAACACTACAACCAACACCAACGCCAACGCCAACACCAACACTATCATTACCTTCACCATCGCACATAAATACCTTGACATTCCCCTTCGTAAGCAAGTTCCACGTCTAGATTTTGCCTCTGAGCACACTGCAGGTTACACAGATTTCCATAGGTCACGCCATCGGTGCCACACTGTGGTCTGTAGTCAGCAGTACAAATGCAAGGAGGTGGCGGTCGCTGGGTTGGCTCAACTCCTGTAAAGGCAGTAGTTCTAACTGATATAACTACTTCAACTGCGAGAGATATCGATAGCTATCTGTAAAGGTTTGACAAGCAGTATTACCATTACTATTACTACTACCATTACCATTACCATTACTATTACTAATACTATTGCTATTGCGGTTACCTTTATACTATATGAGTATTTCTTTATTATCATCATTATCATTATTATCATCACTATCATCATCGTCATCATCATCACCACCATCATCATCATCCCCATCCTCATCATTATCATCATCGTCGTCGTCACCATCATTATAATTATTATTATTACCAATAATAATACTATTACAGATGCGCATAAAAGAACATTTACCCTCACATTCTGCCATGAACGTTGATTCGAGCGCTGAGTTCCCTTCTCTCTTGGCGCAGTTTAGTTCGCATTCGTTTCCGTAAATTACGCCGTCTGTACCGCATCGCGGATCCCAAATTTGAGGGCACAGGCAGATGGGGATAATATCACCTAGAAATTTCCAACCTTTGTGTTGAAATTCCTACGTAACTCGTTTAGAAAATCTCTGTTATTTGGTTAAATAAGATAGTCGCGGGCATTGAGGAATGAGGATGTAAACGATCCGGATCGTAATATCGTCACTGAGCAGTTTAATCATATCGGCGGCTTACATCTCTTGGCGCAGTTTAGTTCGCATTCGTTTCCGTAAATTACGCCGTCTGTACCACATCGCAGATCCCAAAATTGAGGGCATATGCAGATGGAGATAATATCACCTAGAAATTTCAAACCTGTGTTGAAATTCCTACGTAACTCGTTTAGAAAATCTATGTTATTTTATTAAATAAGATAGTCGCGGGAATTGAGGAATGAGGATGTAAACGTAATATCGTCACTGAGCACTTTAATCATATCGGCGGCTTACAATTTGTTTGGTTCATTATCCCACACGCTTTTCACCCAACACTATACACTTGTAACGTTAAATTAAAAGTTTGAAGGATAAAATGATGAGGAAATCCAAACTTGTGTATTAAACTGAATAAACTTTAATATCTTGCACACAGTGTAGTCACATCTTGCACAGAGGGACAAAGAAACGCGCACACGCGCGTAAGCGCGTGTGCTTACTCTCGCAACCACAACCAGACTCCTCCACTCCTACATCTCTGTCTCCCCCGTCTCTCTAATCTCTCTTCTATATATTCCTCCCCAGCCTACCACACTAGTAGGAGGGGATATGTGTCAAAATTCAAACGTTCAATTGATCGATTGATTGTTCAATTGAACAGTCGTTTAATCATTCAAACGTTCAATTGATCGATTGATTGTTCAATTGAACAGTCGTTTAATCATTCAAACGTTAAATTGAACAGTCGTTTAATCATTCAAACGTTCAATTGATCGATTGATTGTTCAATTGAACAGTCGTTTAATCATTCAAACGTTCAATTGAGCAATTAAATAACGAATTGCCAAATTGAATCGCCAATTGAAAAATCAAAGGCACGAATACTGAATAGGCGTCTTGAATCATGGAATGGAGTCAATGGACAATTGAGCAATTGCCGAGGCTCGTCAATCGACAAATCAAACGTATACCTACTGCCAGGGGCGGATTAAGGCTCACTGGTGCCCTAAGCACTGACCAATCTTGGTGCCCCCCTCCTTTCCACACTGACCCAGTCCATTTTAGTTGTTGACCTGTCTAACCAAATATACAATGCAGGTTGCAGCAGTACAAAAATTTATGTAGGATTTCAAGGAGGGTGGTGATAAACAGGCGGGGGGTATGGGGGTCCTCCCCCAGAAATTTTTAAAAATGTAGATAGCAGGAGATGGTATTTGAGGCAATTTTGAGCGTACATGCATGTACACCTTCATTCTGACTACGAATCAATCTATTTGTTTTTTTACACGTTTTAATTGTGAGAAAGACCTCTCTGTTGTGCAGTTGGTGACCATTAATGTTAAAAATAATCTTAAGGCAATTTCAACATTTGGAAAAGCACTCTCTAGTTTGTCTTCTGTAATTGTGTTGTAAAGTTCCATGTGAGTGAAAGATGTTTTCTTGGTTGTTTTAAACTTATGAAGAACATATGAATGTCACTTCTGAAGCTCTGTAGACAAAGTGTTGTTCATGTCATCTGGATAAGCATCAATGAGTGTCTGACAAGTCTGAGTACCTTTCCATTTCTGATAATTAGGGGCATTAGGGGCCCCTTGTATTGTATTGTATTGTATTGTTGGGGGCCCCTTGTGGTACACCTGGGAAGTACAAATCTTTATTCGTTTTTTCTTCTTTTCACCCTTTTCCCAACTTTGTGGTGCCCCCTTTGGCCCTGGTGCCCTAAGCACGTGCTTAGTCTGCTTAATGGTTAATCCGGCACTGCCTACTGCACATGCGCACAGGGGCATGACGGAAGGCGCGGTAGCCCGTACGTTGCTAGGAACGCAATCGGCCGGCGTTTCCCAGCTAAGTGCGTGTACCCGCGTGTACGTGCGTGTATATCCCCTCCCATACACATCTGTCCCCCACATATGTAACTAACCCACAGCCCTATGTCACTACGCTCATTTCACAATGACCCTAGAAACGCGCGACCTATAACACGTTTACCATTCTCCCTATAACATCAATCTAGCCGCACAAGATGCGCGACGTTCTGTCTACATAGACATCTCTGTCTACATAGACTACCACCAAAACAGCCCTGAGGCTAGCCGCACTCCGCGTCTCTAACTAATTTATGTAACATCTGTAAATCATATGTTACAGACTCACGCTTATTTTTTGTACTCATCCGATGACATATATGTTGATTCATACTTGTAACAACATTTATTAAAGCTATTATCGTTAGTTAGTTAGTCCATGCTTAAAAGTAATTAGTTAGTCCATGCAATAAATCCATAATTGTTCATCCTCTTTTTAGAGAACCGAATCCAGTAAAAGTGACTGTACGTAATGCGCTCTACAGCCACTCCTAGTAGAACTAATAGTTGCGGAACATAATAGCACGGAACATAAATAATCTAGTTAATTCTGCCCTATTTTCTATTTAACAATAACGTGGGCACTGCGGGAGAAAGGAATTGGGCATTGTCCAGGGGCTGTGAGAACCTACTGTTGCAGTTGTGTGTCCCACTGACCGCAAACTCTTCTAAAGCTCTCCCGAAACGCCACATGAAACTATGAAACTCCACGGACTGCTACCTATTACTACTTACATGTACCTTCATTGCCTTCAATGTAATTCGCTCATATTTTATCGAAAAGAATTAATTGATCAACGGAACGATTTTATGGAATTATATCAAACTAGTCGATCAGTCAAGCATAAATATAAGTACGCTGTGCTCTCAAGCGTTAATTTAAGAGGGCAATCACAATCACGTACGAATGTTCACTTATTATATCGTAAAATGCCTTATTTTGCTTAAATATTTGTTTTGCGCTTTGCAGTTTCTAGCTTACATAAGCTACCACAACAGCTAGTAAAACGAAAAGTCTCGTCCCTGTGTCGTGCACGTGTGTGCGTGTGTGCGCGCGCGTGTGTGTGTGTGTGTGTGTGTGTGTGTGTGTGTGTAAGTGTGCGTGCGTGCGTGCGTGCGTGTGTGCGTGCGTGCGTGCGTGTGGTGCGTACCTGCGTGTGTGTTGAGAGGGTGTAGGTGTGTGCGTGCGAGCGCGCGTTACCGAGGGCCTGCCTGTTTGTCTCGCGGTGTTTACACATGCGTATCCTTTTACTCGGCGCCGCTTGTCAAGTTGCCGCCGATCGACAAGTCCGCGGGCAGATTGATCGGCTCTAACAGAATAAACGGGAACCCCATCAGATTATGTTTGTACCGAGTAACCATGATAATGCCAACCAAGGACACACGCAAGCGTGCACATGAACTAGTCTGCCACCCCCTTCTCCCGCTATCCGACCCCAGCTCTTTCCTACCACTTGTCTGTCTGTATATCTGTCTATCAGTCGATCTGCTTTCCTTCACTCTCTATATGCTCTCCCCTGCCTCGCTCTCTTTTTTGCCTGACTTTTTCTCTAGTGCTCTCTCTCTCTCTCCCTCTCCATCCTTATCTCTCTATTTCTGCAACTTTCAATCTCGCTATTTTTCTTCGACGGTCACGTCTGCATGCGTACGTGCACACGTTCACGCATGGTGATTTCAGTTCTAATTACGTAACTCATTGCGAATACCCTTTCACGCGTGTCACAATTGTTAGCTTCGCAACTATTTTTAATCAGCATCGTTATATGTGTATATGCAGGGTGGTAGTTACGGGTAATGTTAAAGTTAGGGACTGATGTTAGAACTAGGGTTAATAATTAGCGAATAATGTTATGGTTAGATTTATGTTAGAGTTGATAACGCGATTATTAAGATGCGAAGAATGCTAACATAGATCTGATGGTGTTGCGTTGTTTCCGTTTCCACAATGCGATTACTTTTCAATGGAATCCATCCCCGCTAAATACGAAACAATTTGTGCGAACATTCTAAACGCCATGCCAACAATTATATATTGACATTCGAATAATTCGCGGGTGAGAAATATGGCATGTCAAATAAATCGTCAATATAACGTAAAAAGCTTCGGCAGAGCGAGTAAGGCCCTGGCCTGGACAGATCTATAGATTAGAGCATGTATAAAAATAAAACTCGCGTGTTTCGCGTATAACAATAAACACGTAATTTTAGCTGAGATAATTGCCCAATTCTGATCACATGCGAAGGACGGTAGGCTCGTGTATGGAAGATGATGGTGCACACAGTGCAGAACAGTGCTGCATGGGTACTCACAGTATTCCTACCTTCATAGGAGCTTTGATGCGATAAGTATCAATCGCAGTAAAAAAGTCATAAAAATCTTATTATCAATGTATCAAAGAATCGTAGTTGGTGTTAAACACAATAGTGTTAGACGATTACCAACCGAAACGAAAGGGTGATTTGAACACTGATAAATAGTAACATATAAAAATAACACTAATATTAAATGACTATGACGTCGTCGTCGTCGTCGTAATAGTAGTACGTAGTAGTAGTAGTAGTAGTTGTAGTAGTAGTAGTAGTAGTTGTAGTAGTAGTCGTAGTCGTAGTCGTAGTAGTAGTAGTAGTAGTAGTAGTAGTAGTAGTAGTAGTAGTAGTAGTAGTAGTAGTTGTAGTATCATAGTATAGTAGAGCGGTAGGTAGTACTAGTAGCGTGTGGTGGTGGTGGTGTGCGCGGCAGTCGAGGTGTGGTTGTGATGATGGATGATCGGTGGTGGTGGCGAGCATCGGTGGTGTTGGTGGTGGTAGTGCATGGTGGTGGCTGTGGTGGGGGGGGGGGGGTCGGTCGCGGCGTTGGTGGTGGTGGTATTGAATCGTGGTGGCTGTGGTGGTGGTGGTGATGGTGGTAGTGGCGGTGGTGTTGGTGGTGGTGGTAGTGCATGGTGGTGGCTGTGGTGGTGATGGTGGTGATGGTGGAGGCGGCGGTGGTGTTGGTGGTGGTGGTAGTGCATGGTGGTGGCTGTGGTGGTGATGGTGGTGATGGTGGTGATGGTGGAGGCGGCGGTGGTGTTGGTGGTGGTGGTAGTGCATGGTGGTGGCTGTGGTGGGGGGGGCGTCGCTTGCGGCGGCGGCGGTGGTGGGGGCTGTTATCTCGATTATATGTGTGATGACCGTGATGGTAGTGCTGTGATGTCGTGTGATGACGGTGATGTCGTGCGCGCCCATCATTTATAGCGGGGTGCTGGTGGAAGTATACTTAGCCACTATATAAATTCTTCTTAAAACTCTTAGCACGCACGGCTGATAGCTAGCGTATTACTTACTGTCAGTCCCGCCCTCACGTCCTTCTCCTTCTCCTTCTCGTCTAGTAGGCGGTCTTCTGCCAGGTCTGCCAGGTGTTGAACCTTTTTCAGGTGGTCCTCTCCCTCTCCCTCCAGGAGGACCCTGGCTGTTCACGGTGACTACGACTAAGCATACTAACAGACCAACTAGAAATCGGTGATCCATGACACTGGTTCGCGCCATCGTGTAGACGTCTGCGCTCAGGGTCGCTACGCGAGTCTACGAGAGACTAAAGCGTGCCAAACCGCGATTCTGAGTCTGCTCGTCCACCCACTAGTGCCACTTGAGAGCATCCGCAGCAGGTCTTTATATAGGGATACTCCATCCGTCACGCTACGGATAACATAGACGGTCCCAAGTCTACGTTGATGATATAGTGGGTCTACCGCGTATGTGCGTGAGGGGAACGGGAAACTGCTGGCTTATGCTCGTCACTCATCTAGTTATATACGTACCTGGCGACAGCGGTATGCCTGCGTATCTTCTTGTGGTTGTTCGGACGTATACTAGGTTCCACAAACACGTCAAATGAAAACATGCTACTAATACAATTGTAACAGTGCGGCGCGTAGAGTTTGTAATTAGTAAAAGTATTGTATAAGAATCATACGTGATTTTTGTGTGCGTAGCCGTCAAGGTAGCAATGCAAGCCGTAAATGTGAAACAACATGTTTACACCGCGTTGGTGCACTCGTAGGCAGACTATTGTTGTATGGTACACTGAAATTAACCAGGAGCGCTCTAGCCAAGCGAGGCAGTGGAACTAATTGGCCTGTGTTTTGGCCTGGTGGTTCGTTGTTGTTTTGGTAATGACGCGGTAGGTACGGTCTTAGATATATGCGTAGCTTCACGCGTCTCCTAGCCCCGGCGAAGAACCGGTTGGATACAAAAGTCGCCGGGGATTTTTGGGAATCATATAAATAGACACGCTCGGACAGACAGAAAGGGGCTATTACCCAGAAGAGATACGGCGATGTTTATTAAACAAAGAGTTGGCTATGGATATGTGTTTACGATGTAGCTTAATTATAGCCGGTCCTATCGGTATTTTATGTTTCGTCGTTTGTTGCTTGTTTTCCTTTGATTAACAGATTTACTAACGTGTTTTACGCGGTAAGATGTATCCTTGTCTCGCTCACATTCCTAGCCTTTCCATGCCGATTCGAGTTGAGTTACCGTTGCAGACTGTCGACCCCTTCTTGTGATACGAAAACTGATCATTTTCACTAGACAGCTGCAACAATATCCCCCTCAATTCGTTTCAAAACCGAACATTCCATCCCTTCTCTGCCCCAAGGATTTACCTCACCATCATGCCTTAGACGAACGTTTTTTAACTTTTAGTTTTTTTTGCATAACTGTATTTTCGTGGGGACACGAATTCTTTCAAGAAGGAAGGAAGGATTGTTGTATTGTAGAACTGGGCTAATTAGGACTTGCGTCTATACGTCTAACCCTGGCTAGTTACTGTTGTTTTGTTGATAACATGGGACGTATGCTCGTGTATATATACCTAGCCCTACCGCGCACCCTAACGATTACAGACAATTGCGCGTTAATATGTCACTAATAGTAGAAGCTGCGGGGAGAAACTGGTTAGGATTGTGGGGCGTCCGGACGCTTTTAAGAAGCGTATAAATAGACGCTCGGGGCGACGCAAGACAGGAACCAAGTTACGGAGTACCTTAGTACGTGGACCATTCAAGATGTAGCGACGAAACAGAAGTGACGGGACCTAGTTAGGTTGCCGTATGTATGTATATATTTTGTATGTGTTACTAATAAAGTCATAGTTCAACAACGAAGCTGTGACTACGTCTACTGGTTATCTCTGCTATCAACGCTGCCACCTTCTACGCTGTCGACCTACGAGAACCCGAAGGCCTAATCGCTTTCGCAGTACAACACTATACTAGCCTATGTGTGAACGCCTGAATATGGCCTTGCCGATTTGGTATGATTGACGTATTTAGCATCAAACGGACCTTTACGCGTGAAAACGGATGGATGTCTTTTTATCGTATCGTTATCGTATTTTATCGTGCAGTGGGAGGCACTGTCCAACCCGGAGCTTTATATATTATTCCCTTGCACGAGTGGGCGACAGCAAATACTCCGCATAGACAAAATACTGACGGTGCATGTGCTATGCATGACCACGTAGACAAATCCTAATAATCCTCATAATTATAGGTATCTTTTTTGCTAGTTTGAACACTGGGTATATTAAAATTTGAGTAACGTCCGTAATCGTGGAAGATTGAGCAAGTCACTCTTTCGCAAATAAAAAAAACATCTAGTAATGAACCATGATTACTGAAACGAAGCTAGTAAAATTATTCCTCGACGTAGCAAAGCAATCATGGAAATCGAGGTATTGAATAAAATGTAGTCTTTACTATCGATCCAAAGCTATTCAACTTTTATTCGGTTCTACCTCGATCGTGTCAGAGCAAAGGTGTCAAAGGAAGGGCGCGCACTGAGAACTAATTGTTGTGCGCGAAGCCTCTTCAAAGGTTTTATAGGCATGTGCCGTTGCTATAAATGTAGCTCTGGAGAGGCACGGCATTTATTTAGACGACTTGATGTCAATTCATATAGTTCACGTTAATGGGTCGTTTTTGTCACACGTACCCAGCGCCTCTGCGCTTCAACGCTTAAATCAACTTGCGTAGGTGGACGAGAACAGTAGAGGCCTAGCGATATTTACATTGTGCCGTTGTGAAAAGCTTTGCAAATCACAAAAGAGCATCCTGGTCGAAATTGCACGTATACTTATGTTATGCGATAATTGCAAGCCACTTTGAGATGTGGAGAGTAAAAGGCGTTACCACTAATGCGACAAGAGTCAACAGTGCGCTCCGCTAGCTATAGCTTCAATTCAACGCAAATATATGTAAAGATGAAACTTATCACGAACTTGTATTTCTCGGTAGTTGATTCAGTTTCAGACGAACCCGGTCGCGGTTTCTCGCTCACCCGTTGCGCTTGAACCATAGAACTCCTCTACTGGGCACACGGACGCATACAGCCACGATTGCGGATTATATAAGACCGTATGGAGAAGGAAATGTGACGTGAAATGTCGTACATTAGTAGGAACATGTGCCTATTCTCTGGAAAATTTTGCCGTGTTCGCTTGGTAACTCGCAATTTGCGACAGTTAGGTGCATTCAATGGAAAGCGTGGACAGGATAACGCACTCTATGAATATTAAAACAACAAAAAGTTGACTGATACCCTGCTTCAATATGGTACTGGCAGGGTTGTTCTTCGTCATTCTTCTACGTAATAACGATCTCCATGTTTAGATAACCATTGGGTGGTACCAAGAGCGCATTAACCCCGCGCGTTAACGCGCTCTTGGTGGTACGTACCTCGTGCCAGGTTGTAAGTATATCAACGAAGAGACCATTCGTTTAATACATTCAAGAAGCATTGGCGTGGCGATTGGTTGGCAATCGATGCCAATACCATTGATCCATTACATATAACAAGATTTCACATACTATTCAATGACATTGTCATAATGAAGAATGAACCTAAATAACCTTTTTAACACTTGTTCGCTCGTTGTTTAACATATCACAATCATAGAACGATTGCTGAATGTTCAAAATAATCCACACAATGACCTCCCAGAATCCCCCGTAGATTAGTAGCCTTCGTAACTCCACAAGAATGCGCATGTCACCAGACACTGTAATAAATTTTATTAGTTTAAATATTATTAAAATTTATAGCAAAAATATCGTTTAGCGCTTGCGGAGTTTTGCGCATCGTATAAATTCTCTGATTGAAACTATATGATTAATACAAATCTGCAAGGAAGGGAGCTTCAAGCACACGTACTGCGCGATGGAATGTGTGGAAAAACATTTCAAGGGAAGAACTGTTTACTTTTCACGTTTATCATGTTTAACGATCTGTAACTACATGAAATGATTTTGCGCATGTACAGACCAAGATTGCCAATTTAGCGAACAAATGCAAACGCGTTCGTTGTATGGCACACACAGAAGTCTCATATTATCATATATTAAAACTGCTTAATATTGTCAATGTACGTCGGCGGCAAACAGACAAAATACGTCTCGCGTGCGTTAGACACAATAGGTATACCGGTGAGACATGTTGATAATGCAGCTCGGGTATTTTTCTCGGAACCGTTTCTCTTTGCCGTAAAAAGCAATTTCTGTTCCACGCTGAGCTCGCCCACACGACTTTGACACGGTTCGTTACACCTTAAAACTTGGTATCTCCGGCGAGGTCCGCCCACTGTTTGTTCAATTTCAGGAGCCTATAGCGAAGTAGGTCAATCCGGCTGTCCCGGAGAGCCTTGATTTACGTTTATTATGATAAGGGATTTATTCTCATTCCTCCGACTCATTTGTGTTTCGCGCAGTCAAACTGGTATCTGAGACAGAACCACTCCCATCATCGGTAAACCACTCGAGGCGACACTCGCAACAGCCATGCATATTCGTATGTCATTGGTTAACCTCCACAGTTAGCCAATTATCAATTTCATCAGATCTACTTCTGATTTCATTCACACGTTTTTATCCCGTCTCTATAACCAACCATGTTTAAAATGGTTTTTAAACGACTCATCAACCACCATAGGTTAAAAAAAAGTACTAGACGTGGTATCGAAATTATCACACGGGAAATATTAATACATCTTTTATGGGAAGATAAGGAAGGAGGAAAATTAGAGGGAAGAGGAGGAACGGTGTATCAGACGAGCAAGCATGCAAGAGGGACGAACGAGATGCGACGAAATCGGATAAAGGAAAAAAAATGTAGAAGTAAGGAGTGACGGAGGAAGATTTAAGAAGGGGAGCCAAAGAGGAGGGGGGGTGAGAGAAGCAAAGTACATAGATGATAGGAAGATGAATATCTTCGTGCAAGCGATAGCTGCGACACCGTCTGGGAAAATGATGATTTACTGCACATACAACTCGTGCACGTGTGAGAGCGAACCCGCGTGCATGTTTCATTATAAAGTCCCCGGATAAAATTACATGGTATATCATTGTTATATAACAGAAATAGGAAGACTTATTAACCCCCACCAGTGCTGCCACTCAGGATATTACAAAAAAAGTATAAATTCTGTCCAGAAAAAAGTTTCAAAATTGCCTAAAAAAAGAATAAATTTGTACCAACCTACCTACCATGATTTGTTACCAATTATACCTCATTACCGAATACATTATAGCCTATGTGCAGCATGTGAACAAGCTTTAGGAATGATGTGTGCAATGTCATGAGGAGTTCTCTTGAACTCTCAGTTTGGAATATTTCAATGCAGTGTTTCCCTTGGCCAGAAAAAGGTCTGTAAGGCGGTAAATGTTTGTGTAGCGTGTTTGTGTGTTGCGAGGTCCTAGCACAGTGAGCAGTGGATGTGCTTGGCCAGCTAGGGAGGTCAGGGGGCATGCTCCTCCAGGAAATTTTTGAAAAAATGGTGCAATTTGGTGCATTCTAAGCTATTCTGGACACATTGTATGAGACTCTTGAATCTCTTTTTCAAGTTATCAGAAGTTTCGTCAGCGAGGCGGTGCTTTGGACAAATTTCTGTGTGGCGGCTGAGAATTTGAGCGAGGCGGCCCGCCTTGCTCGTGTCAATGCAGGGGAAACACTGCAATGGTCTGTCATTTGGTCACTGACAGCAGAGAGCTGAGAGCAAAAATACTCCAATGAACAGAGCACGTGCATCACTCCTGCAACAAGACTAGCAAACCACATTTTTAATCTCATCAAATAGAGTGTACCTATTTCTAAGTCCGAAGAGCTTTGACCATCTTTGGCAAAAAAGTATTTAAAAGTATTAATGCATGAAAAAGTATAAAAAGTATATTTTCTTTAAAAAAATGTATAATACTTTAAAGGGACAGTAGCCTCTAGGATTTTACTGCATAACAAATCGTCTATACCCACACGTATTTGTTACCAGATACCTAATTTAATTGTTATAATTAATTACACATCAAGGCTACGAAATTTGAACGGCGCCATGACACCCGCGACCGTGCTGCCACCTCGAAAAAGTTGCGTATTTGACAATTTATTTTGCACGTTACAGGCCGTGGGCTAATCACAAAAGTGCAATTATATTTATACCTAAATGCTATTTAACCGAACGATATTCATTTTAGGGCAAATTTATCCATATTATAACTGAAACTATATGTCGTTTATAAGATATTACAATCCTTTTGCTTTTAAATGAATAAAAAAGAAACACCCTCGGTCTGTAGCCCTTGGCTGGAAAGTGGTTTTGCGCAACTTATCAGATCATGCGCTTTGAGTGGCGCCACCGTCGTTGTAATCAAACTGTAGTCGTTAGTTTTAAAACATTAAAAAAATTATTTATAATGGTGATTGAACCATGAAACTTTTTATGTAGCGTAATTATAACCTAAATTAGCTGAAAATAATCCTAGAACCTAGAGTAAACTGCACCGGTATATATGGCCTTTCCGCTTATCCTGCGAACCCTGCTACTTCCCAGGTATTGTTAACACACACGTGCCTGCGCGGACAACTATAGGAGGATATCACAAGTTTTAATGCAAGGTTTGGCATTAGTAATACAGTAACAATAGAACATCAAGGATTTACTATATACAGATAATTATACTCCTCTAGCTACAGGATTGCCATCACTTCTAGCAAGAGCAAAATAAAAGATATTAGTAATGTGCACTTTTTCTTGATGGTCTTTACTTATAATATGCGTGAATGGGCTAGTAGCCTAGTAGAATAAACAAGTGCCGCGGAGCGACAGCGCTCATCTAACGTCTACTGCGGTGACTCTGTGGTGGAGTGGTGGGATTCTAGTAAACCCTGTTAGTCCCAAATGTGTTCACATACGCGCCAAAACAGTTAAAGGCACAGGGATGGTATCAGAAACCTTGTCAAAGGAATGTTCGTTGGGATCGTTATGAAAGTTGCCACGAGATGGCGCGTACGTTTGAATGTCTTAAGATTAAAGATGTAGTATAGCAACAACTATTTGCAAGACAGAATAGGTAAGCACTTATCCATTTACCTACGCAAGCCTACAGGCTCAAATAGAGAGCTGCCACCTGTAACTAATTAACGCAGGCAAAAACTACACAGTACTACCACCATTACGTGCATGCACTGGCAGTGGCCACTGGCAGTGGCATACAGTTACATGTAACACACTGACAGTACAGAATGCCATAGAAATTATACGATTTAAGGAGCATAAACATTCTTCA
>NW_014577084.1:523528-543123 GCF_000485595.1 Priapulus caudatus
CCTCCCCTAAATCCGCCACTGTATCTGCAGTGACATCGCTTTAACATTAGCTTCGCACAAACTATGTAACGAACTACGTTTACACAGTATATCAACAGAAGGCACAGGGATGGTATCAGGAACCTTCTCAAAGGAATGTTCTTTGGGATCGTTATGAAAGTTGCCGCGAGATGGCGCGTACGTTAAGTGTCTTAAGATTAAATATGGAAGCTCCCATCGTACGTAGTAGCAACAACTATTTGCAAGACAGAATAGGTAAGCACTCATCCATTTACCTACGCAAGCCTACAGGCTGAAATAGAGAGCTGCCACCTGTAACTAATTAATGCAGGCAAAAACTACACAGTACTATCACCACCACATGCACTGGCAGTGGCCACTGGCAGTGGCATACAGTTACAAGTAACACACTGACAGTACAGAATGCCATAGAAATTATACGATTTAAGGAGCATAAACCTTCTTCAACCAAATTTAGCTTTTGAAAATTCAAGTTTTTCAATCGCTCCGTCAGATCATGTCCTCAGAAAATGTCTAAAATCTGCCCTGTGCCCCATTGACCTTTGACCTCCAATTTCGGCACAGTGATGGCTTTTCCTAACATGATGCTATACACCGACTATCACGAGCCTAGGTCGAGCCGTTTAGATTTGTGCCGCAATTCTGCATTTCCTCCCTATACCTTAAGTTAAGGAGGGAATGTTCCCCCTTCTTTTACACCTCTTGACCTTTGAACCCCAGCTTCGACATCCCAACTCGTTTTCGGATTACCCCCCCACGTCCCGAATATCGTGACCGTACGTCGAGCGGTTAAGATTTGCCCAACTGTTGACGCACGCACGCACGCACGCACGCACGCACGCACGCACGCACGCACGCACGATCATGCGATTCTACAAGCTGAATCCGACTACGTCAGATGAGCTAATAAATGAAGGATATCCTAATGCAAAGAAATTAGCTGAAGCTAGTGGGGCAGTTGCACCCCGAAGAGATATTTAGATGCATTACAGTCACTGGCAGTCATCTTTCCAGAAGAAAAACTGCAATAACCTTCTCATATTCCTTAAAGAAACCCATTACACTAGGTTCATTGAAAATGTTCAGTTAAAATAGGCTAACATAACGCTAAATAATGTTTTATGGCTCAATATTCATTAGAAATAATTTCAAATGTTTTAAAACTGGCCGGCTATACCATTGCTTGCAACGACGGTGGCGACACTGGGATCGCATCCACTGAAAAGGTTGCACAAAGCAGCGTTTCGGCTGCAGGCTACAGACCGAGGGTGTTTCTTGTTTATTAATTTAAGAGGAGAAGGATTGCAATATCTTATAAACGACACTTAGTTTCAGTTATAATATGGCCGAATTTGTAAAAATCTAAAATTCTAGGGGAAAGTATCCCTTTAAAACATTATGTGAATAAACAGTGATTAATGATCTAACACAGGCTAATGCAGTTTTCTCAGTTACATGCACACAAGTACAATGTTTGCATGTACCAGGGAGTCTATAATAGGCCCCCCAATAATAATAGGTCTATAATAGGTCTATAATAGCCTATTATATAGACTCCCTGCATGTACATAGTACCTGTACATGGAACGTATTGTATATGACTAGTTTTATGCTTCAGTGTATTTTTTGTATGTTTGTTTAAAACCCTATTTTTACTTGTTATTTTCTGGTTAATGTATGATAAAAGTTGAAGTAAAATAGTGTTCAGAGCAGCATTTTAAACATGTCTGTATGCATAACCAGACTAGAACAAATATCCCCCCATTTATCTTTCTTTTTTTTAATGATTAGAGGCTATAAACGCATGTTGCAAAACACGAGGAAAATCATCAAAAGCACAACTTAATTCTTAAACTGCGTTTACACTATCGATTTTTGTCAGCAAATCGTCCCGATTTCAAGTGCATTCCAATTTGCCCCCGACTTGACCCAAGTGCATTCCAAGAAATTCGATTGTGTTGGAGTCGGAGTCAAGTCGCCGAGTTGGAGAAATAGAACGTGTTCTATTTGGCACGACTCGGACGATTTGCTGACAAAAATCTAGTGTAAACGCAGCATTAATATGCATACTAAGCTCCAATTTAAAGCCGCACTATGTGCATCCAAACGCTAATTTCTCCAGTACTAGACTAGCAAATACTTCGTGTCATGCATAATCACACTACCTTATGGCAAAATAAACTCTAGTTCCTCCCATTTCACTGCGCGTTTGCTTAAAGCGATTATTGCGAGAATTTTCTAGTGTTTTCCCCACTTTCATGATACCTACCGTTATTGCTTGAGTAACAGCAATTGTCTAGAGTAACAATAAAATGTCTTAGAACCTTCGAACCATCGAAAACTGCCAGTTTCAAACTTATCGTTTTTGTAAACATTCGTTTTCTGTCATCTTGAACTAACAGGAAGTATGCATTAGCTTGTGGTGCCACCACTTATCTGCCATACCCACAGTGAAGGCACGCACTTGTTTTCAATTCATCACCGACACAAATACAAGATTACCAATTCTGCCATTAGGGCATTGTCGCGACACAATAAAATGCATTGCGGTTACGATGTGTTCATATCCAATTTTTTATGCTATAACTCCATAAAATCTTAGTATTTATAAGGTTGGTGTAATCAGTGATATTTTTGCTGTCAGTTGAGACTATATTCAGCTATATTTAGTTTTTCTGAGCAAAAATCTCGCAATAGTCATTTTAAAACCCACAAGAAAGAGGTGCGAAATCTGTAATCTGGCACCAACGCTAAATTATTTGCCAAACAATTTCGCCAAGAATCAGTTAGGTGACGTCACGTTTTTATTTTTGCTACAACCGTACCGCAGCACCGCTGTGCGGTTGCTTGGCAGAACAACGCGAAAATGTCAACAACATCGGAGAATTTGAACAACATTGGAGGTATTTTCAAATGCCTTTTATAAGACAATGCGCAGTGAAATGGGAGGAACTAAAGTTTATTTTGTCATAAGGTAGTGTGATTATGCATGACACGAAGTATTTGCTAGTCTAGTACTGGAGAAATTAGCGTTTGGATGCGCATAGTGCGGCTTTAAGCCCTATTTCGAACAATTTCCAACCAGTCGTTTTCCCAATTTTTCGACACTTGCTGTTATTGCATGAGCAATAGCAACTGTCTAGAGTAATGATAAAATGTCTTAGAACTTTCGTATTTAGCTATGTTCTCCAAAACATGCACGATTTGAATTTTGATTACTAGTTTTGATTACCGCCCCCATTTCTTGCGAATCTTGGACTATCTCTTGATAGCACCAGCTATCAGCCAATTTCAAAATAGAATCAGATGACCTTTTGTTTGAATTAGGTGCAGAATGGGTGCACTTGTAACTTGTTGGCGCACTAAGACACCATCTGCAAATCTATTGTCGCTATAATAAAATATGCCATGGTGTTACGGCATGTTCAATTCCAATTTTTTATGCTATAATAGCATAAATTCCTAGTGTTTTTCAAGATGGTGCAATCAGTAATATATCTATATGCTATGAGGTTAAGACTATATTTAGCAAAAAAAATAAATTCTGACTGATCGTTTTGGAGCAGTATGGTGGCCCAGTGTTATAATAGTTTATCACAAGTCTTCGACGTGGCCCACCGTTATAATACATAAACATAACCATATACTGCCGAGTAGGATGGCCCAGTGTTATAATAAGTCTTCGATAAGTCTCTAATAAGTCTTAAGATAAGTCTTTAATAAGTCTCACAAGTCTTCGATGTGTACATGGTCTATTGTATATGGTCTATGGACATGTGTATGGTATATGGTTATGTTTATGTATTATACAGGGTTCATAGTAGTAAGACACATGTTGAAATAAGGACTTATAAGACCCTTTCTGGAGGCCAAAATAAGACTTTTTTACGCGATTTCTGATAGATCACCGACTATTAAAGTACACTAATATTTATATACACAATTGCACAGCAGATTTAATTATTCCGAATTATATATACCACAATACTGCAAAAAATAAGGACTATTAAGTACTTTTCTAATATTTCACCAAAAATAAGTACTAATAAGGGCCCTTATTTTATTTTTGGCAAAATAAGTACTTATAAGACTTTGGAAGACCCGCTACGAACCCTGTTATAACAGTGGGCCACGTCGAAGACTTGTGATGAACTAAATTATAACACTGGGCCACCATACTACTCAGCGGTATATGGTTATGTTTATGTATTATAACAGTGGGCAACGTCGAACACTTGTGATAAACTATTATAACACTGGGCCACCATAGGAGCAGTGATTTCGAAATAGGCTTTAAACCTTTGAAAGAAGTTCTCAGCCTCAAGGAAAAAAACATTATAAGAAAATGCCAAGTCTCCGATAGATACTTAGTTGTACCTTCCTTGCATTTTATTTATCCTCTGGTTTGTTATACACAAATGTGAGGGAGCACTTCCCACAATATTGTCTGTCAAAATGGGACGCCATGAACACACCTGCACCGCAGTCCTCGTTAGGGCACTCTCTACGCAAGCGTGTGATCTTGCCATTCTCGTCAACCTGGAAAGCACAGATATAGTGTTATACTAATAGGAAACCTACAAAGGGGAAATTACACTTACCAACATGACTATAAGAATCAATACCATATGCTGGGGTAAGACACTACACCCATAGTAATACAATAAGCTTATTTATACCTTATCACCAATATCAATAAAAAAAATTCATCTTATATCTTTTAGAAGAGGGGTGGCCATGAAAAATGTACATTCTGCAGGCCTGTACGCTCAAGATGTTGACAACTGATTGGTTATTCATAGCTTAAGAAATTGGTAAATCAGGTGATATGAACATATTAAATATGTAAAGATATTCACGGTTTCTAGTGACCAACTTTATTTAGTGAAATACTACAATCCACTTCCTGTTCCACTTTCAGTTTTCTGACTTTCCTTTTACACATAGACACGAGAAGGTTGGTTTGAGTAACCACCTACCTTGTAAAACTTAAGCACAGCAAGCTTCACTTTCTTCTTCTTGTGCTTGTTCTTCTTAGGGGTAGTGTAATTCTTCTTCTTTCTTTTCTTGCCACCTCCCCTGAGCCTCAGCACCAAGTGAAGAGTGGACTCCTTTTGGATATTGTAATCCGAAAGAGTGCGTCCATCCTCCAGCTGTTTCCCGGCAAATATCAGCCGCTGCTGATCCGGAGGAATTCCTGCAAGAACAGTTTCAAAGGTTTAATTGACCAAAATGTTATATAAGAAACAATTACAAAATACCAAATATTTTGCAAAACACCTACATATTCAACTAAACAACTCATAAAATCATTCAATTTGATGCATTGGTTTATTCCTTCACGTTACAAGAATAAAAAAAATCACTAACAGCACCAGGTAAATTCCTAATCATTTCATCTAGGGCAGCATAACAATTTTAATAAGTTGCTCACACAAACTTCATGCCTTTTTAGTTGAACCCAACAGTAAGCAGTTTTAAACACACATTTAAAACATTTAACCACATTGGTAACGACTAGTGTTGTCAATCGGTTGTAATTTCGTAATCGATCATCGGTTGGACCCAAGTAACCGATGATCGGTTACAATCGGTTACTCGGGGTGTTGAATGCCTGCGTGTGCGTAACGTCACGTGCATGTACGTGTGTGCATGTATGTGCTTGTTTAGCCCTGTTTACTGTTTGTTTTGCACTGTTTACTACTATGTGTATAATACTGTTTACTACTATGTGTATAATACATGTATGTTAATAAAGGATAACTTGTATAGTAGTGATGATATCTCTGATTCTCATCACTTTTCCAAGTTTTCTTATCAAATTAAAAAAAATTATGGATTTTGATAACCAAGCGCTTCGTTTGAGCCACTGTTCAACCGATGATCGTGACATCACTAGTAACGACTACTGTAAAAGCAACTGATGAAAGTAACGTTAACACACCTTCCTTATCTTGAATCTTTGCCTTTACATTTTCAATGCAGTCACTGGGTTCAACCTCAAGGGTGATGGTCTTTCCAGTAAGAGTCTTCACAAAGATCTGCATCCTGACAAATTTTTACCATCCACTGAAAGAACCAAAAAACAAGTATATATTCTATATTGTCTAACAGTAACACCAGATGTCAACTCAAATATATAAAGTCCTTCTACTCTTACCAAGCACTGAGTAAAGGTCTGTTACAGATGCCAAGTTTATTATAGAAACTTACTTAAATGGTTACGGTACCCTCACAAAATATGTAAAACTTTGTAAATGGAGAGCAAAAAGGTTAACAAAATAATATGATTAGCTTGCAGTAATCTTCATTAGGTATCCCAATTTTAACTAGGTTCCAAGTCGAGACCAAGTCCAAGGAACAACCGAAGTTGCGTGCAATTGCTGCAGGAGTTTGGCTAGCCCGACCAGGCTGTGCGACCGATTGTCTACACAGCCTGACACCCTTCCATACAAAAAATCTATCACCTCTGGCAATCTAGATGAATAACTCTGTATATCTCAAATAAAACTATTCTATTACCACCTTTGACTTGCCTTGTTTGAAATAAGAACGTTAACTAATTTATCCTGCATCTAAACTAGAATGTATCTCTTAATTCATAATATAATCTACTAATTCTCACAGCACACCAACTTTCCAAGCAGCTTTCCACGATTGTTTACCCGCCATGTTTACACTGCGCATGCTCAATGGAAGAGAGACACGGAAAACCCGAAACGGAAAAGACTCGCTAGAAAATACGGCCAAATCCCATTTGACACCACCAGGTTTAAAAACCAATTTTCCCCTCCGATAGATGGCACCACTACGCTATATACTGTGGAGTGTTACTCAGCGACTGTGTATATATAAATTATATATCCCGCATATATATATATATATACATATATACATCTATATCAGCCGTAGATAATAGGGAAGGAGTGTGACTTCAATAAACAAGGGAAATTCGTCATTTACTAGCCTTAGAATACCTACGATTTACTACGCTTAACTCAACCAACTTGAGCTCAAATCGGACACAGTACATTCGCCTAGCGTCCAGCGAAATCGCTTCCTCGTATACACCCGCAATCCGGAGATACAGACTAAAACGTACGACACGATTATCCATTCTGTTGCCAGCAAACCGAATGTATAAACTGTATAAACCGCCTAACTTGAAACAAAAGGCAGCTACTAGCGAGCCACACCGCATCGCCGAGGGAGCAAGAGTGCGCAAGAGTCGTAGGCTAACTTCGTCATGATGACAGCAGGCAACCCATGATACATTCGATCTTGGAGCCGAAGTTAGCCGAACGATATGCGCATTGGGAATCTGTACGTCACAGGTGAACAGAAATGGCGCTCGAAATATCGCCGGTCGTCACTTCGAAATTTTGTAACAGGTTATAATAGTTTGATACATAGTATTAGTAAGTCCCAGGATAGCGGAGAAAGGTTCGTATTTAGAATAAATCCAGTTTGGAAGTTGTACTTGTAGTCTCGAGAAACGCACCATAAAACAGCCCTGAGTGAATCACTCAGGGGCTCCTCCAAAGAAAAGAATAGGCTCGCGTTGTAACCCTACTCAGTCTTGTTGGGTTACATATTTGTATCTAGAGTTTGGCTAAACCGACCATGCTCTCCGACTGTTACACGTGACGTCGTAGGACGTAAAGTTGTAGTGTTAAGCGAGAAGGGAACTTGGCTAGACCAAGTGTTGGCTAGACCAAAAGCATGTATAATTCCCAGTTTGCGAAATAGCAACGTAAAAGTGGCAAAGCGAAGTTACTACGCGCATTTCATGAAATTCTCCGATGCTATAGTACTTTATTACGATGATATTTACACATTTTTAGAAGCAATGTTCAACACGGTTTCACTTACCCGATCGCTGCCATTAAAAAGGCAGATTTTAGTCACGTGTTTTTGATGCTCACTTGTTAAGAAAATTAATGGGTTTGATGCGCTTAGCATAGCAAAACAAATATTTTAATATAAAATAATAGTCCTCGTGGATTATAATATTATATGATACTATTATATATTATTTGTTAGAGTTTATAAATAAATGTATATTATTATTTGATTATATTTTGCCCTCTATTAGTGGTAAACGGTACTATTCTCCCAAACATGTCTGGAAAGGTTAATAAAACTCTTCAGAAGTTGGAACTTGATATAGAGAAAAATAGATGTATCTCAGACTGGAGAAAAGTCTTAGATCTGATTGCTCAATTAAATGACTCAGTGCCGCAGTCTCCCGGAACAGGTATGTATTAATGTACGCGTCTCTGCATTGGAGATGGTTGTTGACGTTACTTTTCAGTTTTGGGTTGGTGCCTTACGAGTAGCCTTCGTCAACTTGTTGTGCCCAAACGTTTGGAATCTTGCACGAACTTTGGAAGTTTCAGCGCATACACGCAGCTTTGGGCAACCAATCTTGAGATGGGCAAACAGAGGTAAACAGAGCCTTGTGCAAAACATTATGATTATTAGGAATTTGCAAATGTTATATCATAACTATTAAGGTCGTATTACCTCTCTTCATCAATGTGTTTGGGCACCTCTGTGATAAATTGTAAATGATTATAGATTAAATAATTGGATAAGATTTAATATGAGATAATCTCTTCCTAGTTTGCACCACGCACACCACACACACTCGCTATGAGCGGTTGTTGAATCACCAACTGTTTTCAGTTTGCCCAACTCTTGAGATTGGTCAGCCAAACTAGGGAATCCACAGTTTGGGCAGCAACAATCGCTGCACAATCTCGAGATTGTGCAGATTCCAAGTTTGGTACAACAGCTTACATAGCTTTTCTGTAGCTATAATATGACATTATGTAAGATACATATGATACATAAGATAAATATTTTAAGCTATTCTTATTTGTATTTGTTTGCTTTGCATTAGTTGAATAAAATTACCCAGGTCTGCGTGAAACAAAAACAAAGTCCAAGATTACACATGCGCACGCACACACGCACACGCAACACGCACACACAGTGACACACTCACACGCACACACACTCGCACACACAGTGAAACACTCACACGCACACCGACACTCACACGCGCGCACACGCACGCACGCACACGCCACAACCACACAGTGACACACTCACACGCACCCCGCGCACACAGTGACACACTAACACGCACACGCGCACAGCGCGCACACACAAGGACACACAAACACGCAGGCGTGCACACGCCAACACAAGGACACGCAGTCGCGCAACGACGCACGCACGCACGACGCACAGGCAGTGACACACTCGGGCGCACACACAAACACGCACCGCACATGCACCACCACGCACACGCCACACGGTACACAGTGACACACTCACACGGTCACACACAAACACGCACTCGCACACACATGCACACGCACACGTATACACAGTGACACACTCACACGCACACGCACACACAAGGACGCACGCGCGCACACGCACGTACACGCACACACAGTGACACACTCACACGCACACATGCACGCGCGCACGCACACACACGCAGTTATAAAATAGTAGTTACCTGTCACGAAATGATCAGAACAAATAGTGGAGAATTTTGACGGACTTCAGTGCATACCATTTACATTTACTCATTTACATTTATGTGGCAGTCAGCCACTTATGACTTATCATGCCTCTCTGGACTCTTATGTAATTTTGGCAGCTCAACATTTGTTTTTTTTTCATTGTGCAATATATATGATTGTGACAACCTACTACTACACAATTTTTTGGCATATATGCAAGGAAATTAGTATGCTTTTGGTTTGGAAATGGGGTATTGCGTGTGTAAGCTCATGGAGACAGGCTGTTGTTTTCACCGGCACAGCTGGTTACTAGGTTAAGAAAGTCCCGGATGTGGCAAAGTTCCCGGCTGTCCGCCCGCACCTATAGTATAGTCTAGATAATAGAGGGCAAACTGCATGCAGCGCCCCCCTTCGCACATTCAGGATACCACTGCCACAATGCTAGTACTATTTTTCAAATGGGCGGAGCTCCGGGGAAATCCAGCAAATGGCAATCCAACGGCCGCGAAGTCGCTACCGAACAAAACATTCGAAATTTCTATGATTTGCATGTTTGTTGGTGGACAAATTTAGATGTTTTAAGCTGAATACGTAAAAATACATCGAAGACAATGTTCTAGAATTAGGTATATTGGCAAGCATCTGAAAAATTCATGATAAATATTAAATAAACACGTGAACTTAGTTTAGTAAACAGCGTAATGATTTGAAAGTAGTGAATGGGCGCACTATTTCGTATCACTATTTTATCAAATTTCTCATAAAATAATGGTCGGATTTTTAATATCTTTGCAACTTTTATTAGTACAAATCTTATTACATAGGATACGAGTAACCTGGCTGCTGTAAAACTTGTGGTAAAAAAGCGTTACAAATTGTAACCGAAAATCTACTTGTGGCAGTGGTAGATTGAGCCAATGAGCGAGAGCGCCATCTGTCGTGGAGTTTGAATAGAGGGTTCTGCGAATTTTAAAATTACCCACAATGCAACGCTGCCGGCCATGACGGTTCCAGAAACCAGTTCAGGCATGCAGAGATGTCAAGTTTGAGAAATGGTTGAGAGTGAGTCTCAGCGTTTGACGTAGCGACACCGGCCGATGGAGCGCAGCGACCTAGGGGGGGGGGGCAGGGTGTGGGAGGGGGTCTCCCCTTCCCACGGTATGGAGCTTTTCGAAATTTTAGGTTTGAAATGGTGCAATTTAGTGCATACCTATGCCTATGGTATGATTTATTGCCTTTATAAATATAAGTTCTTACTCATTCACTTCAACGTCAACAGAAAAAAATCACACTCAAGTCAAGCTCCCAGTCGAGTCCCAGTGCAACATTTTCATATCTACTGTAGATCTAGATCTACTAGGTTAGATCTAAACCTAGATAAACTTTAGAACTAGTACTAGAAACTAGTCTAGTAAAAGTGAAAGCTGAGAATTGAAAAGTAAACAAAATACCTAAGTAACCTGCAAAGCCATCATCCACTGATCCAGGCGGGATATTGGATTCCAAATTTCCAAGAAGGCAAATAAAATGCGCGCCGTCTTTTTGAACACTTTCCACAACTTTACAGTGTGTATTTTGGCATTTATTCCTCAAAGTGCTAGCACTACTTGCGTTTCGTTTTGAAATGCTGTTGTGTACATGCGTGATGTCACCCGAAATGTAATAGGCTGCATTATAGCTGCCCATGTGTTTTGTCAACATTTCGGGTGACGTCACGCATGTACACAACAGCAATTCAAAACGAAACGCATGTAGTGCTAGCACTTTGAGGAATAAATGCATAAATACATGGTGTAAAGTTGTGGAAAGTGTTGAAAAAGATAGGTGAGATGTCCATGTAGATAAATAAGTGTTAAAAAGCCCGATCATTTTGTGTTTTGTTAGCCATTTTTTGTGGAAGCAGTGGGGAGCAGGTGCAGTTAGGAAAACTGGCATAGAATGTTCTATAGCCCTGCGGCAACTGTACGCGGGCTATAGTCCTAGAGCTACAACTTTGCCATCCAGTGGCAGTGATCCACTGCCACTGGCACTGCTACTGAAGAGAACTAGTAAAAAAAATTCTGTAAATGCTCTTCTCTTCTACATTTGGTGGTTCTACCTTTGTAAACCTTTGTTCTCTACATCTGCACTCGGTCACAATCTGTCAACAAAGTAGCTGAAATTGAAAAGGTCGATCTGCTGCAAAATTTGGGGGAAATCTGACAAGTGCAATAATACCCAGGCAAAAGTAGGATAGCCAGCCAGCCAGCTTCACTAAAACGAAATGTAGGACTGTGGAGAATTACTCAATTATGGGCATAGCCATCAATCCTTCCTTCCTGCCCTTTAGGCGCGTAGGGCAGTGCCTATCTCCGTTTCCGTAACCCTGAGGCCCCGCACTGCTTTCACAGTAAAAGCTACAGTAGGGGGTTAGTCCACTGGTAGATCCATCAAAGCCATCGAGCCAGTTAACAATATTAAAGAGTTGGGAATTGACGTTTCTGATGACTTGTGATGAAACATCCATATTGAAAAAACGGTAGCAAAGGCTAATAACATGTTAAACATTCTACATGGGATTCTAACATTTTAAATCCTGTGCTCAAGGCCACAGCATACAGGACACTTTTTGGAGTACAGCCAAGACTATCTGGGTCTCGTACTGGACTCCCGGATCGGAGGGCCGGTGTTTTGCCAATGTTACTGGCCCTCCAAATAATTTGCCGGCATATGCCAGTGGGCCGGTGCTAATTTCGCGCCCTGTATATATATATATATATAATTAAGCCTAAATTATCCTGATGTGTGTATATACACAACATAACATAGTGTATGGCGTACAAAAATTGATCAGGAATGACGTAATTGACGTAATATGATGATGTTGATACGTTCTTGCCAAGTTGCCAACCTATCCTTTGATGTATAGGCCTACTGACTGATGAAGCCATTTTTATTTATTGTATTATTGTATGTGACAGAAAACTTGGCGAACTTTCTAACAGCTGAAGCCAGGCTAGAACAATATCTTAAAGAATATCCACCAGTAGAAGGCAATGTTGGAAGGGCAAAGACACAACTGTCAGAACCTAGGAAACTCCTATTAGATGTGCTTAAAGGACAGGCCAAAGTAAGTGTGTTCATGGAGAAGAATATTTGTGTTTGGGTTGGTGTGAACCAAATCTTTTATCATTGCCAAATTTTTGCATGAATTTTCAGTGGTAATGCTTAGTACCGCAATATGTATGATTTAAATAGTATTAGGGCATGAGACGTATTGGTACAGTGAGGAACCAGTCAATATTGTCAAAAAAGTCATGCATATTAAAAAGAACCAATGTTTCTTTTCAATAAGCAGCTGTTACACAGTCACAAATTAGACTTCAATGATGTGATATGTAATGTAAGTAATATGTTCCTTATGATTTCTTCAATAGCCAAACATTTGGGTTGACTGCAACCTTCTGCTGGCAAAAGTAAGTTATGCGATGGGTCTGTATGAAGATGCACTGTCCTATTATGAGAAAATTGGCTTAGAAGACCTAACTGTTGAAGTTCTTCACCAAAGATTCCTGAAGCTTCTTGCAGAGGCATATGCAATTAAAGGTACCTTAAAAAAATATGGTAGAATTAGAGCATTGTATAAATAATGAGCATGATCTTATAAATTAATGACATGGTTCTAATTGTAACTACATGAAAATTGCCTTTTACCCGCAAGTTATTAGTGAAGAATTAATGTGTGTCACGAAGCAAACAATAAAGTAATTATTAATTGCATAATTGAAAATATATCACTCCTATAAATTAACACTCACCTAGGCATGCAAATAATTGTATTGCATTGTCTTCTATCTATCAAAACATATCACCTTACTACTCTGTGTATTGGGTGAATATTTTAACCATATGCACCTTCTATAACAGCACATCTATCTTTGATTATAAAGATACAATGAAGTACTTGACGCTTCAAATGCTTCTCTTGCTCTCTAGCCTTCTCCCTAGAGAAAATCCCCGTTAAAACGACGAGTAAGTACAAGCGGGTCGAGCGGGCACATGGCATAGCCGCCTGTCTGGAGAAGTGTGGTGATCTGGCACTGCTGTATGTACAAGACACGGAGAGGCTATTTGGCTCCTCTGGCACGATTAATAGCAACCCTGCAGAAGCCAGCGACAACATTGACGAGTTGTTGGGCAGTGCCATCCAGAGGGCGCCGCTGTTTCACATCAAACATGGGTATGCTGTGTTGATATCGTCTGTGGGGTGTGCTCAGTTTTTTTTTTACACATTTTAGACTTTGTACACATTTTTAGACATGTACGAGTACAGCCACGTATAGGTCATGATGTCGGATCGGTACATTACTTCTGAGTTAGTGGAAGTATTTAGTCTTTCATAATCACAGGAAGATTTCCAGCATCTCTTAGCTCATCTGATCTAATGTGTAAAATGGCATTAGTGTCAGTCTGTATAGGTCATAAAGCAACGCAATCCCAAACATCTACACCTATCATGCTGATATTCTGCATTTAAGGTTTTACCAGCACCATTTATAAATGTACTATATTTAATCATTCACTCGTGTAAAAGAAGTTTGTGATAATTACATGTACTGTATATAGGGAGCTTTCGCGTGGTATTGGCCAGTACAGAAGAATTCTACGCTCGGTGGAGGCTAGATCAACGCAGAATTTACGCCAAGTTCTTGCAGTGCAACTTGCTGAGGTGAGAGAGAGGGGAAGGAAGGGGAGAGGTAGGCTGCATGAGAGAGTGAGTGAGGGAGAGGAAAGAGAGAGAGGGAGGGAGAGAGCAAGATAGTGAGAGAAGAGAGAGAGAGAGAGTGTGACACATCAAATGGAGTAAGAGAATTGTGTTTGTTGAATAACACTAACTTGTGTTTGTGTCTATATTTCGATTTGTGTTGAGCTTTTGAACCATAGTTGATATTGTAGACTAATATTGCATTTGCTATAATGTTACATGTAGAATTGTATTGCAGGTGCTATTGAGAGGTGTATCAGAATGCAGCTACAATGAAATCATGGAGGAGGTAACATCTCACGAAAGGAGTAGGGGCCTAACTATCACACAAAAGGATGGCACTGAAGTGACCCTTAAACCACAGGAGTATAAAGGGCAAGGGTGAGATTTCCGTTTACCCATACCTCAGTTTACTCATACTTTGAAAATAGAAAGACATAACCTCTTTGCTAATATAGAAAAAAACGTTCCTTTGTTTATACCATATGATGGGGCCAGGCTATTATAGACACAATGGCTATTATAATGGATGAGTGCGTACCTATTCTGTCTTGCAAATAGTTGTTGCTACTACGTACGATGGGAGCTTCCATCTTTAATCTTAAGACACTTAAACGTACGCGCCATCTCGTGGCAACTTTCTTAACGACCCCAACGAACATTCCTTCGAGAAGGTTCCTGATACCATCTCTGTCTGTGCCTTCCACTGTTTCGGCGCATATGTGAACACATTTGGGACTAACAGGGTTTACTAGAATCCCACCACTCCACCACGGAGTCACCGCAGTAGACGTGAGATGAGCGCTGTCGCTCCGCGGCACTTGTTATGGTTAAATTGCTGCATTATACTTCTTATTTTACTATATTGTTTGATGTGAACATACACTCGTGACTCATACATAGCCCATAGCAAGCAATTAATGTTAGGAACACTAATATCAAATCGTCCAGGTTTTTTGGATTTTTAACTAGTTGAGAAGCAATCTTATCAGGTAAGAATTTGACGATACGTTTAGTCCCGTTAGTTCTTACTTGTAATGTAAAAAAATGGCAACAAAATTTTAACAAATTTTACCATAGAAAATTCGTGATGTAGTCAATTTAACCTGAAGAATGGAACTAGTACTGTTTACCTATTTAATAGTCACCTAAATTGGCTCTTGGTACTAGTCGATGTTGATAAATAACTTTTGGGACAATCGCTTGTGGATGCTCTAAATAGTTATAATTTTTAAGGTTTGTGTTAAACTGAAAGGATCAGTTCTCTATTGAGACATGTGTAGTAAAGTCGTTGTAGTAATAGCACTAGTCTTGGCTACAGCAGTGGGCCCCCAGATAAGTAACGGCCTTCATGCAGAATTTCATTGAAGTTACTCTCTACTAGATCATGTCCACTTACTAATTTATTTAGTTCATCCACTGGAATTATATGTTATCTTATAAGACATGGTGTTACTGTAGTGTGCACACAAGCCACGTCTGCAAAAAATATTCATCTATGAATAGTTATTTGTTTAAAGTCCAACATAAATCCAATTCAGATTTTTTTAAATCAAATTGAAAATTGAAACAAGTCTAATTGCCAATTTTAGAATTTTCCAGCCAGACACAGGAGAAGAAGAAGCGTTGCTTTTGCTCCTGATAGCTGAAGTGATGGTAAGTGGCACATTTATACTACCATACTAATGATCAGTTTGTAGGCTTTGTGGAATGTTAACTAATATCAACATGTAGGTTTGATTTTCATTAAATATATACTTAACAGCTATTTATGTTTGATTCATTCATATTGATATTTTTTGGCTCTCGAGAGATAAAGCCAATATGATGGCAATATTTTCTATCCACACATACATACGTATTTCAAATCCTAAAGGTACACTGACCAATGCTGACCAGCTATCCTTTGTCCAGGTCTTTTAGTTACACTTTATTTATATCACATATCTTTTATCCAGTTACATTCATAGAGCCACAATGACCTATGGCGCATGTAAATACTAATTATGTCACGTATTCTTTATCCAGTTATGAGGTTTGTTGAGAGACATTGGCTGATGTTGCAGGCTAACAGGGAAGCTGTACTCACCCGTGCGCCGGACTATCAGAAGCAGCGGGTGCAGTCGCTGAAGAATTGTCAGGTCATCTACGACCTGCTGACTATGATTCTTGTCAGGCGTGCGCAGTACAGTATGCTGTGTGAGGTAAACACAACCCTAACTATTCTCCACCACCGCACGTTGCCTTGAGGCTATATATCTATGCTTGACATTTATCGCATTCTTGAATAGACTTTGATGTAGCGTTGACCATGATTGCCTAAAAGCACTAATGGTTTTCTTGCCGTGGTTTCTCCCCAAGAGGTCACTGCTTTTTTCTAGTAAAAAAGCCCATGCCATGATTACCTTGAAAGAAAACTTGCCTGCTGATTGTTGACATACGTAGAGATGATGAGGTACACGCGTGTTTGTTGTTTTTCAGACGTTTGAGCGAGCCATGAAGTTCTCGTTTGAAGATTTTCACATTTGGTTTCAGTTCGCACTGGCTCTCATTTGTTCAGGAAAGGTAATAACATTTCTATAATTGTTACATTGTGGTGTAGTGACATAGGGGAAAGATATAGTCGTTATACCTTTCGAAATTTGTTAAACCATTACACAGTTTGAAAAGATGCTCATACGCAATTATTGTCTAGTTATTTTGTCATTAAATTCAAGTCTAAATGTTCATGTCCACGTGCACGAACATTTGATATGTTATGTGTACACGAACAAAACCATGTTAGCCTACAAAGGAAGGTTTGTCATGACGTTTCATATCTGTTTAAACAATTATCATGCACTTTTGCAGTACAAGAGGGCACTGCATGTGTTGAAGGAATGTATGAACATCAACCCTTCTGAACCAGTCATACCTTTGCTTGCTGCAAAAATTTGCCTTGAACAGTTATATAAGGTAGGTTTGGCATCATATTGCTCATAGTGTGGTCAGTAACAATAGTATATGCATCAGCATTGCAGGTATCTCTGACCACTAGCCTGTATCAGCTGTGGTAATAAAATTGTGAAAACTTACAGATGGTACACTACTACAAGCATTAGTTACTTTTTAAGATGAGTATGTATTAAAACGATCATTTCTGAAATAAATCGATAAAATAAATCAATTTAGACAAATTTAGACCCACCTACCAGTGTACTTATTACTGATTACATCAGCATAAAAGTTATGAGTTCCTGCAGTTATAGGCTATAAAACATGAAGTGTGTATGAATGAGCATGAGAAATCCTTGCTCTAACAACCGTTTCGTACATACTTGAAGTTAGATGATGGAATCCGCTTTGCGCACCAAGTGATCAGCGTGGGAGAAAATCACGATCTGTGCTATAAAGGCTATCTTATGCTAGGCATCAGCTACAGTCTGAAATCAGATGAGGCACACATACAATCTGACCGACAGCAGTTCCAAAAGAAAGCACTAGATTCGTTTTACAGGTAGTACGTGTTTCTTCATATGTATATTAAGGTTTAACGTGGTCATTTGTAAAATCTAACAATATTAATTCTGTAGGTAGAAAAATTTACTTTTGGCATTTAAAATTTTAATAATAAGTTTTATTGATATACATATGCTGTTTGATACAGTTGCTATGTAATCAGTATGCATAATTAAGTCATGATATATATATATATGTCAAGAGCTAATAATACCTAGAGTGTACAACGGAAAAACGGGAAAATAGTGCTATTTCACGACATGATTATTCTACTTTGCCTGCGAGTCTAGAATAATTTTATGGTACTGCATTAAGCAGAATTCTTTGCTCTCTAAAACAAGACCAACCGCTTGTCAAATAGAAACTCCTAGCGAGATATTGCTCCTAAAACCTCCCCCCAACAGGCATCCACACCGCCTCGAATCCAACATCCAGTCAGAACAACCTACACGCCTCTAAGCGTATGCTTCGTTAAACGTTCGTTTTTCCGCCAATAACGTTATGAAGAACGCAATTTCGGGGCATCGCCTAGCCTTATCTCCCATTAATCTTTCTACAACGCTAAGCCCGTCCATGATGGAGCCCCGCAATGTGTTCTTAATAAGTTTTTACAACGAAGCCAGTTACCTCAGTTGATAAGATACAAAATTTGGCAATCTGACACTCAATATCAAAAATCGCTCCCCAAGTGTGACGGAAACCGAATAGCTCGAAATGCTAAGGCGTGTAGTTGCTGACTGATGTGATCGAGGCGCTGTGAGGCCTGTGGAGGGAGTGTTTATACCCGAGCCCAATAACATCCAGCCTGAACGATAATCGTATTCGAACCAAAGCCGGTTGTCTGTTTAGAGACAAGAATTCTGCTTAAAATGCAGTAACCATAAAAATTATTCTAGAATCGCAAAAGCAACATGAAATAACATGTCGTAAAATAGCACTATTTCCCGTTTTTCGTTTGTTCACTCTAGTATATTAGCTTCTTGGATATAAGTGTGCAGGATATTTTCGGAAAGTTCATGTAACTCCACTGATGAATTTTTTAAAAATAACATAATTCGTAAGTTTTAGCGTAAGTCCAAAATAAAGTGCTAGGAGATTTGATACTAAATATCTTTTGTGTATATTTGTCAGAGCACTAGGCCATCTAGATCCAGACTACCCACTCTGTGATTCTATATTGCCTTCAGCCATGCTATATCCCGGCAGGTTCCATCTACAACTTGAACCATCGTCAAGAAGGCCTAGATCTCCTGTAAGTGAACACAAACACTCGCTTCAACTTCTTGCCAAATCTGCTCTCTTGCAAACAACAAACCGTAAGCATGCAAAGAATCAATTGACCTGCCCTCAACAACTACCCAGTATATCAAGTGAGCTATCTGCATTTAGCGAATTCTAGGACATCTGCAGAACCAATTTAAAGTTACGAAAGAAACCTGTTGAGGTAACCTTAGAATAGCAGGGCCAAGCTTTAATGCCCTTCAACCAAGACTCCGTATTATAACTGTTCTATAAACTTTGCATAACATATTATTTCGACAGTTTGGTGGCGGGCACTTTGAAGTGAAACGGTCGAAGACGTCCAAGAAAAAAATTCCAAAATTAACATTGAATGTTCAAAATATGCGCGATGAATGTATAAATCCCTATCGATGCCAATGTTTTTTGTCATGAAAATGATGTTACTGAGAGGTGGATATGTCTTTTTACAGCCTACTGGTTTGTAAAGTGAGCTAACAGACTATCCATCGGCAACTGTATGAACGCCGTTCTTCACCTGTAAAACAAGA
>NW_014577084.1:543148-550912 GCF_000485595.1 Priapulus caudatus
ATTTTATAATATTGTGTTTTAGATTCTTTGTTACAGTAATTTGACTGGAATATTTTATTACTTTTATTTGAGCGATAATCGAAAACCATAATGGCGATCATTTAGGCGTAGCGCCATCTCTCGCCACATTTCAGACTTTCAGATCTGAAACATTTATTTTTGCATCAAAACTAACCCTGAAACAAAACAGTAAAATTTATATTAGTATAAAACATGAATAAGGACATTTGATCACATTTCGGTCTGTCATAAATGAAAACACTTACAAATTTTAATATTCATCTCCCTCTTCTATCACACCCAAGGTGAGCTATAGTGTCATTGACACTTTCATTAAGATTGATTCCCTACGTGTCTATGTAGGTTATCCAAAGAGCCTGCTGAGAGAGCATATAGTGATGTCAGGACTGTTCACTATGGCCAAGATGGAGTGGATGGAGAGTCAAGTAGGCATTACTATAATTATTTATAAATAAAAAAATACCACATCATATCCTAGTTACTGCATAAATGTAACACAGAAAAAAGATAATCCAAGAGAAAAATGAGGTGATGCAAGAGAGAAACGTGAACCTCTACAAATCCTCGGTCTAATGTATATGCATCTTTTTTTCGACCCCTACAGTGATATAATCAGGGATGAGAATCTTCCGCGGATCCGCGGAAATCGCGGATTTCACAGTCCCAGGGGGTCGATTTTTTGTGAAAGTCTAAATCTGTTGAGAGAAAATTTTAGGGGGGTTAGAATGTACAAATTTTCATTTTACAGTCCAACAGTTACCTCATTTAATAACATTGTAATATAGTTCGCTTTACAATATAAACACGGCTTAGTTCACTGTTTGAGATTGTTCAGACGTTGGCCATGTGTGTGCGTGTTATTTGACGCTGTAAGGGTGGTTGTGTATGTGTGCCGCGCGTGCTACGCTTGGCCGGATATAGTACGCGATCGATCGATCGTGTACATCAAAAGCCACCGCGTCACGGTGACCTTGAAGCTCGTTTTATGACAGAGCTGGCCCAGGCTCTCTGCGACTGTTTCACGTGGTAGGACAACGTAGGTACGAACTGTTTCCTTTCTCGCCAACGAAGTTCTGCTTTTAATTTCATATTACATAACCATAAAGGTGGTGTCGCGAGCTGCTCTTTCGGTGACCTTTGAAAACGACAAAAAAATTAATGTCGCGCGATCGCGCCCTAGCTCCTAGGGTGTTAGGAATATCTATATCGTGCGAGCAAGGGAGGATTTTTGGCAACCTTTGGCCGTAGCAAATAAAGCGTTTCCTTTCCTGATGTCTGATCACTGTGGCCTGATCACAGACTTGCCTTGGCAGCAGGACAAGCTGCTAAAGTTGTTCAATATGATAAATATCTACTGTAGTGACCAGAAACAAATTTGAAACTGCTGGACAATGAAAACATCTTATATTATATAAAGGTTAGCCTTTGGGGACAGTGTGGAAGTTGTACATTAAAATAATTTTGTTTGCCAGAATGTAAGTAAATTTTGTATTGATTATTAATTCTAGTGTTATGATTAATGACAGTGCAAGTATATACCTCCTGCAGTGTACTGTAATATGCTCTGTAACATATTCTGTTCTGTATGTGTTCCTAATGCAATTTTAATGCCTGTAAGTTGTGAAAATTCAAAAACTTCCTGAACCCCTGACCAGGGCTTTGCCCTGGACTGACCGGCCCCAGCTACCCCCCCCGCTGGACCCCGGCTATTGTCACTTTTCAGCTGAAAACACAAGTTGTCATTCCCATCCCTGTATAATAGTGTTGATGCATGAAACATTACAAACAGCAATCCCTGTATATTTAGCATGTCACTGTGTATCTAACGAACGTGTGCAGTGCAAAAGGTTGTATTCTGCTGGTGTTCAGAAACTGACAGATCGTATATTTGGCAGCAGCTAATTAAATTTAGTTAATAATAACAATCTGTTATTCTGTGCAGTTGTGGGATCTGTGCGATCAGTAGCAGCCTCAAGAGTGGAGCATGCACTTTCAGAGGTTGCATCTTCTATGACCAGCTATACTCCGAAATCAGGGCCACACAAATACTGGATGACACAAACTCGCATCTGGTTGCAACTCGGTATGTTAGATAGCTATACGAGATGTACATTGCTACAAAGATTTTTGCCAGGCATCGAGTTTTTAAAGGAACAATTTTCATATGTTACCACCAGATTTAATCAGTTAGTGCAGTGGTTCCCAACCGTTTCACCACCAAGGACCCCTTTTATTTAAATTAATTTTCCCACAAACCCTAGGTTTTTGAAAGGTCAGTCTACTCAACAAGCCAATTTTATTAACAAGCAACATAAACAGTTTCCCCAGTTTCCATGGAGAATGTTGCCATACTGAGTTGATAATATTACAGCCAAAAGCAACGAAACATTACATTTTGAAATAAAAATTTATTGAAATAAAAATTATTGAAAAAATAATTGAAATATATTATTGAAATAAAAATTAATTTTTGAAATAAAAGTTTATCTTTAGCAGTCTTATCATGAGTAATTATACCTTTTACGCTGGAACCTCTTGAAATTTTGAACTTACCTCACAGACCCCCCCCCCCTAGTACTACCTTTGCGGACCACCAGGGGTCCGGGGACCCCAGGTTGGGAACCACTGAGCTAGTGTGTTGTTGGTTGGCAGTATATAGATGTTTATAATTATATTTTATTTATTGTCGTTTTATTTATTTAAATGTTGTGACTGTTTGTAGAACTACAAAGATGTCATGAAACAGCCAGGTAACGCAATTATTATTATTTTCAACAAGAGGTGGCAGCACAATGTTGCATTTCAGCAAAGAGCGTTAAAGATTGTAGTAAGAGTACCAAATTTGGGCATGTGACATCAATTATCAGCGCTCCAAGTGGTGACGGAAACCGATAGCCGAAATGCTTAGAGGCGTGTAGGTTGCTGACTGATGTGGATTCGAGGCGCTGTGATGCCTGTGGGAGGGGAGGTTTTACGAGCCAATATCTCAGCCTAGGAGTATTGTATTGACAAGCGGTTGGTCTTGTTTTAGAGAGCAAAGAATTCTGCTTAATGCAGTACCATAAAATTATTCTAGAATCGCAGGCAAAGTAGAATAATCATGTCGTGAAATAGCACTATTTTCCCGTTTTTTCGTTGTTCACTCTAGGTATTATTAGCTCTTGATATATATGGTGTGCAGTATTTCGGGAAAGTTGCATTAAGTCCACTGATGAATTTTGTTTAAATATACATAATTTCGATAAGTTTAGCGTAGTCAATAAATGCTAGGATATTTTTGTGACTAATATCTTGTGTGTATATGTTGTCAGAGCACAGGCACTAGATCCAGACGACCCACTCTGTGAGTTCTATATTGCGCTTCAGCATGCTATAGCCCGGCAGGTGCCTCTAGCACTTGAACATGTCAAGAAGGCTCTAGATCTCTGTAGTGAACACAAACACTCGCTTCAACTTCTTGCCATGCTGCTCTCTGCAAACAAACAATACCGGAAGGCATTGCAGATCATTGAGCTGGCCCTCAACAACTACCCAGATGATGTCAAGTGAGTATGCATCAGTTAGTGATATCGTGGGACATCTGAGAAGATGTTAAAGGTTACGAAGAAACCTTGTGTGAGGTAATCTAGGATATAGCAGGGCCAGAGTTTGAATGCCTTCAACCATAGACTCTAGTTTAACTGTTGCTAAACGTTTGCATAACATATGATTTCGATGAGTTTGGTGGCGGGGGCACTTTGAAGTGAAACGTCGAAGACGTCCAAAGAAAAAATTCAAAATTTAACATTGAATTTTTTTCAAATATCCATATGTAAAAGTCCCTATCGATGCCAATGTTTTTTTGTCATGAATGATGTGTGGATGTCTGGTTTTACAGCCTACTGTTTGTAAAGGTGAGGCTACAGGAGCTATGCCTCGGCACTGATGAAGCCGTTCTCACCTGTAAACAGATGCTGCATAAGTGGAAGACAGATTTCGAGGAGGAAATGCTAAGGTATTGTGCTGCAACTAATAACCAGCAAAAGTGTCTACACCCTGGCAATATAACTTTGGCAGTTCACACACTGCATAAGGCTATTAACTTGGATTAAAAACGGTTCCTGGATGTCACAATTTGTTTTTATACATACATCCTGAATAATTTGTTGTTAATGAACTGGATTTTAGTGTGTCAGCAAGTCATATATTATTGTAATAATATAATTGATAACTGTTTCTGTGTTGAACATGTTGTGTTAATTGTTGATGAAACTGCAGAAATATGTGTATTCAATAACTGTATATATATCCCTTCCATTTTTAACTCGCCTTGACATTGTCAAGATGAGCTATTGCCATGGGGCATCGTCCGTCGTACGTCCGTCCGTCCGTCCGTCAACATTTGGCTACGGTCAACGATGACTCAAGAACCGTTCGACCCACATGTTTCAAATTGCATGCAGTTGTTACTCCTATGGGAGAGGTTTGAACGTCCTATTTTGGCGCACGCCAGTCGACCTACTTTCGAGCCACGTCCACTTTTTGGCAAAAATGGAAAGGGCCATAAGTCAGTTCAGGTTCAATGGATTTTGCTCATTTCTGGTATGTGAATGAATGAGGACTGGCTCCAAAACATATCACACAGGTTTTGATTTTTTTATTATTATGCAAATTAGGTAGATTTTGGCAATTTCACTATGCATTTCAGTGTCTGCCTACGGTCAACGATAACGCAAGAACCGTTTGACCCACATGTTTCAAATTGCATGCAGTTGTTACTCCTATGGGAGAGGTTTGAACGTCCTATTTTGGAGCACGCCAGTCAACCCACTCTCGAGTCACGCCCACTTTTTGGCAAAAATGGACATGGCCATAAGTCAGTTCAGGTTCAACGGATTTTGCTCCGACGAGATGTAACATATAGTTCGCTTTACATATATAAACACGGCTTATGTTCACTGTTTTGAGATTGTCAGACGTTGGCCATGTGTGCGTTTCGTCTTGGACGGCTCGTAGAGTCTGTGTGTGCTCCGGTATGTGTGCCGCCGCCCTGGCTCTACGTGGCGCGCGCCGGTGGCCGACCCGCATAGTCAGCGTCAGCCCCGCCCGCGCGAGTCCGATCGACCGCGCCGCGTGCTTACGAGTCAAGAGCCACCGCACCGTCACCGTGGACCTTGAAGCGTCGTTTTCATTGAAGTAAGTGGCACCCGCCCCACCAGGCCTGCCCAGTCGATGTTCACCCCCTGGGGGGACGGGCCGCTGGTAGGACAACGGGGTAGGGGCTACGGGAACTCGTCGCTCCGGCTCCGGTTCTGCGCTGCCGCCAAAAACCCGAAGTCTCCTGCTATTATGAATCCCATACTGCAGATCCCATTAAGCGACTAAAAGGTGGTGTGCGCGCGAGCTGTGCCTTTGTACCCTTGAAAACGATAAATAAAATTACTGTCGCGCGGATCGCGCCCCTAGCTCTGAGGGTGTTAGAATATTATATCGTAGCGATGCAAGGAGGATTTTTGGGCAACGCTTTGGCGTAGCAATAAAGCATTTCCTTTCCTGAGTCTGATCACTGTGGGCCCTGGATCACAGACTTGCCTGTGGGCAGCAGGTACAGAGCTGCTAAGTCTGTTCAATATTGATAAAAATCTACTGTAGGTGACCGAGAAACAATTTGAAACTGCCGTGGGACAATGAACAGTCTATATTATATAGCTTATCCTTTGGACGTGTGGAAGTCGTACATGTAGAAAGTAATTGGTGTTGTGCAGAAGGTGTAAGTAAATTTTTGTATTGATTCATCGTAATTCTAGTGTATGATCAGATGACAGTGCAAGGATATACTCCCGGTGCAGTGTACTGTAGACGTAGTGCTCTGTACAATTCTGTGTCTGTAATGGTGCTCTGCCCTAATCGGGCACACTTTCTATGTGCCTTAACGTTCGTGAAACAATCAACAAAACTCTCTGTCCTGAACCGCGAGCGTGCCCTGACAGTGTGAGGGCTTTGCCCTGGACCTGAGACCGCCGGCCCGCGTCGCTAGCCTGCCCCGCTCCCCCGCTGGGAACGCCCGGTCTATTTCCAAGCCTGCAAACAGCCCAAGCTTGTTCCATTCCCATTCCTGTAATAAGTAGTGGTTTGATGGCATCGGACAACATACACAGCAATCCTGTATTATTTAGCAAGTGGTCACAATGTGTATGCTAACGAACGTGTGGCAGTGCAAAAGGTTGTATTCTGCTGTGTTCTAGAAACTGAGAGATCGGTATATTTGGCAGCAGCTAATTAAATTTAGTTTAATTAATAACAGGATCTGTTATTCTTGCTGTCAGTTGTGGATCTGTGCGATCAGTAGCAGCCTCAAGAGTGGAGCATTGCACCTTTCAGGAGGTTGCCAAGTCTTCTAGTGACCAGCTATACTCGCGAAATCAGGGCCACCAGGGAGAATACTGGTGGGGGATGGACACCCAGGAACTCGCTCTTGTGGCTTGGCAACTTCGTGATGTTAGATGTAGCTATATCGAGATGTGAACATTGCTGACACAAGATTTGCCAGGCATCGAGTTTGTATAACGGAACAATTTCATGATGTTACCGCGGCGGACAGATTAATGCAGTAGTGCAGTGGTCCCACGCGTTCAAGCCACCGAAAGACCCCTTTTTATTTAAATTCAATTTGTCACCACGAACCCTAGGGTCTTTTGAAAGGTCAGTCTAGCTCAACAAGCCGGCAATTTTATTAACGAAGCGAACATAAAGCCAGTTTCCCCGAGTTTCAGTGGAGAATCGGTTGCAGTACGCTGAGTTATAAGTATTACAGGCCAAAGCAACGAACATTACGATGTTTGAAATAAAATTTAATTGAATATAAGAAATTGGTTGGAAACAAAGTAATGTGAGAGATATATTGTTGGAAGACTAAAAATAAGAGTTTTTGAAATAAATGTTTATATCGTTGCCGTCTTAGTCGTGAGCTAATTATACCGTTTTACGCTGCGGAATCCTCTTGAAATTTTGGAACTTAACCTCAGCAGACCGCGCCCCCCTAGTACTACGTTTGCGGACGGCACAGGGTCCGGGGACCCAGGGTTGGAGCCACTGAGCTAGTTGTGTTGTTGTTGGCAGTATAGTAGATGTTTATAGAATTATATCTTTGAGTTAATTGTCGTTTTATTTTACTTTAAATGTTGTGACTGTTTGTAGAACTACACAAGATGTCATTGAAACAGCCAGTACGCAATTATTAGTTATTTTCAACTAAGAGGTGTGGCAGCATCAGATGTTGCATTTGCAGGCAAGAGCCGGTTAAAGGGGGATCGTGGTGACGTCTAGGTTTCTAGGGTGTGATGTTTCAGTCGTAACTTGGTTAAAACTTAGTGGCTGACATAAAAAGTTTCATGGTTGCAACTCGACTGCATTAGAAATATTACTTAAAAAGATGCGTTTTAAAAACGTGAACCGGGACCTACCAGGTTTGATTGACAGCGGGGACGCGGTGGGCCGGCGCACTGCAAGGAGCGCACTCGGACGATCTGATAAGTTCTGGTGCCAAAACCCACTTCAGTCGACAGAGGCTAGCGAGACCCGGGAGCGTGTTTCTATTTAGTAATTAGAAGAGGCAGGAAGAACTGTTGTAAGTATCGTTCTAATACGACAGCATGTTAGGTTATGAATATGAATTGCACTTTGTGGACGTTTAGGCCCTCGGTCTGTAACGTCCAAAATAAATTGCAGAGGATACGGCAACTTTCTTCAAGGGTGGGGGGACAG
>NW_014577084.1:550937-576964 GCF_000485595.1 Priapulus caudatus
CTAGATTTCATTCGATCTTTGTTAAATTTACCTACACCTATTACCTACCTACCTACTTACCTACCTAATCATACCTACGTGTAATATGTGTTTAGATTCTTTGTTACGTAATTTGACTGGAATATTTTATTACTTTATTGAGCGATCATCGAAAACCATAATGGCGATCATTTAGCGTAGCGCCATCTCTCGCCACATTTCAGACTTTCAGATCTGAAACATTTATTTTGCATCAAAAACAACCCTGAAACAAAACAGTAAAATTTATATTAGTATACAAACATGGAATAAGACATTTGATCACATTTCGGTCTGTCATAAATGAAACACTTACCAAATTTAAATATCATCTCCTCTTCTATCACACCAAGTGAGCTATAGTGTCATTGACACTTTCATTAAGATTGATTCCTAGTGTCTATGTAGGTTATCCAAAGAGCCTGCTGAGGAGCATATATGATGTCAGGACTGTTCACTATGGCCAAGATGGTGATGGAGAGTCAAGTAGGCATTACTGATAATTATATAAATAAAAAATACACATCATATCCATAGTTACTGCAAAATGTAACACAGAAAAAACAGATAATCCAAAGAAAAATGAGGTGATGCAAGAGGAAACGTGAACTTCTACAAAATCCTCGTCTAATGTATATGCATCTTTTTTCACCCCTACAGGTATATCAGCGATGAGGAATCTTCCGCGGATCTGCGAAATCCCGATTTCACAGTCCCAGGGTCGATTTTTTGTGAAAGTCTAATCTGTTGAGAGAAATTTTAGGGGGGTTAGAATGTACAAAGTTTCATTTTACAGTCCACAGTACCTTCATTTAATACATTGTATATTAGTGTTCGCTTTACAATATAACACGGCTTAGTTCACTGTTTGAGATTCAGACGATTGCCAGTGTGTGCGTTTATTTGACGTGTAAGTGTGTGTGTTGGTACTGTGTGCTGCGCGGTGCTACGCCCTGGCCCGATATACGTACCGCGATCGATCGATCGTGTACCATCAAAAAGCCACCGCGTACACGCGTGACCCCTTGAAGCTCGTTTCGATTAATGAACGTATGGCCCAGGCTCTGCGACGTTTCACGGTGGTAGCGAAACGTTAGGTAACGAACTGTGTTGCCCTTCTCGCCAACGAAGTTCTGTCTATATAATCATTATACATAACCTATAAAGTGGAGGTCGCAAGGCTGCCTTTTGTTCGGTGACCCTTGAAACGACAAAAAAATTAATGCGCGACCTCAGCGCCCAACTCTCTTGGGTGTTAGGAATATTATATCGATGCGAGCCAAAGGGAGGATTTTTCTGGGCAACCTTTGTCGCGTAGCAAAATAAGAGCGTTTCTTTCCTGATATCTGATAAATGTGGGCCTGATCACAGACTCTGCTGCGCCAGCGACAAGCCGCCTAAGTTGAGTTTCCATATATGATAAAATATCTCACTGTAAGTGACGCAGAACAAATTGAAACTGCCTGGACACATTGAACATCCTTATATTATGAATAAAGGTAGCCTTTGGAGACAGTGTGGAAGTGTACATTAAAATAATTTTCGTTTTTCGCAGACATGCTAAGAATTTTCTGTATTGATTATTAATATCTACGGTTAGACAATGGACAGTGCAAGATATATCTCCATGCAGTGTACTGTAATATTGCTTCTGATAACAATTCTGGTTCTGTATTGTGTCTCCTAATGCCCAATTTTATGGCCTTTGTAAGTTGTGAAATTCAAAAACTCTTCCTGAACCCCCTAGCCAGGCTTTGCCCTGGACCTGACCGCGCCGCCAGCTCCCCCCCCCGGCTGACCCCGCTATTTTTCACGGAAAACAAAGTTGTCAGGTCCCGATCCTGATATATATAGTGTTGAGTAGCAATGAAACATTACAAACAGCAATCCCTGTTATATTAGCATGTCACTGATGTATCTAACCGAACGTGTGCAGTGCAAAGGTGTATTCGGTGGTGTTCAGAAACTACAGATCGATATATTTTGCAGCCAAGCTAATTAATCTTAGTTAATAATAACAATCTGTTATTCTGTGCAGTTGTGGGATCTGTGCGATCAGTGCAGCCTCAAGAGTGGAGCCATGCACTTTCAGAGGTTGCACTCTTCTATTGACCGCTTACTCCGAATCAGGCACACAAATACTGGATGACACAAACTCGCATCTGCGTTGCAACTCGGTAGTTAGATAAGCATTACGAGATGTACATTGCCTACAAGATTTTGCCAGGATCGAGTTTTTAAGGAACATTTTCATATTGTTACCACCACGATTGAATCAGTTGTGCAGTGGTTCCAACCGTTTGCACCACCGATAGGCCCCTTTTATTTGAAATTAATTTTCCACAAAACCTAGGGTTTTGAAGTCAGTTACTCAACAAGCAATTTTATTACAAGCAACAAAACGTTTTCCCCATCCATGGAGAATGTTCCATACCTAGTTTGATAATATTACAGCAAAAGCCAACGAAACATTACATTTGCAATAAAAATTTTTGAAAAAATAATTGAAAGTATAGTTTGAAATAAAGTTTATCTTTGCACCTTATCGTGTAATTATACTGTTCTTTACGCTGGAACATTCTTGAAATTTTGACTTACCTCACAGACCCCCCTCCCCCCAGTACTACCTTTGCGACCCCAGGGGTCGAGAACCCAGCCTTGTGGAACACTGAAGCTAGTGTGTTGTTGGTTGCGCCAGTATTAGATGTTTATTAATTTTATTTTATTTATTGTCGTATTATTTATTTAAATGTTTGGGGCTGTTTGTAGAACTACAAAGATGTCATGACAGCCAGGTACGCAATTATATATTCGATTTTCAACCAAGAGGTGCCAGCACAATGTGCATTCAGCAAGAGCGTTAAGTGATCGTTTACTCTAGGTTCGTAGGGTTATTTTCAGTTAAAGGCATAATTCGACCATTCCCGATTATGCACAAGGTGACGAATGCTACGTAACTGGACCTTGTGTAGTTAATAAGTACATTATTATAAGCAAAGCGTATTATTTGTCCAATATGCACTGCTGGTTACTAAGAAATGTTCTAATGAAATCGCCGTCAAGAAAATCGGTTGTGCAGCTTACAAAACCGGCCATGCGGCCGTAACGGACCGTAACCGGCGAGCTCTGGTGTTTACAGATTATAGATGCACCGCATTTTCGACACGATCTCTCGGCCTTCCAGTTGATTTCGATCCTTGTAGTCTGAGTGCGCATTCCGTACGTTTATGGTTTACTCTTGGATTCGGCAATAAATGAATTACGAAGTTCTTCTGAGATTACAAGTACATAAATATGTGGCAACTAGGGCAAACTAATAACACTAGGCAAACAATTACCCGCCGCGACAAACAATTCTATGCTCAACATCCTGTAGCAACCATGTGAGTCACCGAACCGAACTCGCATGTTTATTTGTGAGTAATAAATTTAGCTTGTCGCCAGATTACCAAAATTACGATTTCATTAGAATTTCTTAGTAATTACAGTGATATTGGATACAAACTAATACGCGTTGGCCTCATAAGTAATACTTATTAGATACACAAGGTGCCCAGTTACGGTAGCATTCCGTCAACTTTGCATAATCGATGGTCGAAATTATGGCCTTTATTTAGGTTAAAATTACGCTACATAAAAAGTTGCATGCGTTCATCACATTGAGAAATATATTAAAAAATGTTCTGAAAACTACACGACTACAGTTTGATTACAAGCGACGGCTGGCGCCACTCAAAGCGCACGATCTGATAAGTTGCGCCAAAACCACTTCAGCCATAGGGCTACAGACCGAGGGTGTTTCTATTGACTTCATTTGAAGCCAAAGGCGATTGTACGTATTATATAACGACAGCATTTAGATGTATAGTATATAATGGCGACTTTTGTGATAGCCTCCGTCAGTAACCGTGCAAAATAAATTGGCAAATATACGCAACTTTTTCAGGTGCACGCAGCACGCGTCGCGGGTGTCATGGCGCTGTTCAATTCATAGCGTTGATGTGCTAATTATTATAACAATTAAATTTAGGTATCGTTTTGGTAATGAAATACTGTGTGGGTATAGAGTCTATAAGACGGATTTGTTATACAGTAAAGGTACAGTTGTATGCAGTAAATGTTAGAGTCTACTATCCCCTTTAATTGCGCACCCAGCTTCTTAGTTATAAGCTCATCGAATAGTCAGATGCGAGCTTGTCAGATCGCATGTCGTCGTGCGTGCCGCTGCGTGCACGTCGTGCGTCCGTGAGTCGTCGTCAACGTTGGGCACAGAATCTTAACGCCGCGTACGGGTCACGATCTTCGGGACGTGGGGGTAATCCGAAGAACGAGTGGGGATGTGTCGAAGACTGGGGGTCAAGGTCAAAGGCTCAGAGGTGTGAAAGAAGGGGGAACATTCACTCCTTAAACTCTAAGTATTCGCGGAGAAAATGCAGAATTGCCGGCACAAAATCTAAACGGCTCGACCTAGGCTCGTGATAGTCGGTTGTATAGCCATTCACTGGTAGAAAAGCCATCACTGTGCCGAAATTGGAGGTCACAGGTCAAGGTCAATGGGCACGGCCGATTTTAGACATTCTTCTGAGAACATGGTCTGACGGAGCGATTGAAAAACTTTTTTGTTTAGGCGTGACTAGCATTTTTTATGGCCATTATTGAAAGGACCATGAATCTCTTTCTGTGACTGCGAAAGTAAGATGTCACTCATAACCTTTTGACCTCAAGAGGAGGGTTAAAACTGGATCTTGTTGACTGTTATGTTTAGAAAGAACTTTTGACTGCCGCGGTTTGCTGAGTAGAATCTATACAATTGCCTGGATGTATGAGGCTACAAGGTCACAAGCTGAAATCTTCAAAAGCTAATTTGGTTAAAGAAGGTTTATGCCTCCTTAATCGATTATAATTTCATGGCATTCTGTACTGTCAGTATTGTTACGATGTAACGTATGCCACTGCCAGTGGCTCACTGCCAGATGTGTTGTGTACTGTGAGTTTTCCTGGTTAATTGGTTACAGGTGGCAGCTCTCTTTTGCAGCCTGTGCTTGCGTAGGTAAATCGGTGAGTGTTACCTATTCTGTCTTGCAGATAGTTGATTGCGACTTACGTAGGATGGGGCTTCATCTTAATTCTGTAAATATAAACGTCACGCACATCTCGTGCAACTTTTCATAACGTCCCACGAACCATTCTTTTGAGAAGGTTCCTGATACCATGCCCTGTCGCATTCACTGTTTCGGCGGTTGTGAAACACATTTTGGCGCTAACAGGGTTTACTAGAATGCCCACCACTCCACCACAGAGTCCGCAGTAGACGTTAGATAGCGCTGTCGCCGCGCACTTGTTTATTGGGACCCGAGCTGTATGTACCTGTTCTACGTACTTCAACGATAAAAATTGTTTTATGTCATTTCCGTGTTTGTTTCGTGGAGGCTTTTGCAACAGCAGCCGCTGCTGCCAATAGCATATTGTTGGTGCTCAAAATAAGGCAGACATGCAATGTATTTTATCAATAATAATAATTGCCCCTGGCCCTATGGCTATACAACAAAAACTATTCCTATTTTGGAGCAGGCCACGGCCGTGCTTTTACGTGCCCATGGAAAACCACGTATCAGTCCAGGCTGCTCAATGTAGTTACTGGTGGTATGTGTTATATAACAGGCTGCCACACACCCTATGCGTGTGCTAGACCCATCAGCATACATATATAAGTCTTACAAAGACACACAAACATATTGCAATCGTCCTGTAGCATGGATTTTCATGCTTAATTTCACTTTAATAAACGTCTATTTAAGAAAATGTCTTCGAGGTAAGAATTCCTTGCACTTGTTAACTTTAGTGATTAAATGCCGTACACAATAACAACTTAGTGCTGTTGTACGTAAGGAAATACAGTAAATAGATAACCATGATCGTCCTTTGCAGTATTTAAAGCCAGTATCAATTGGCATATATTGTTAGTTTAATCCGCTCGTCTTAAAGCTTCTAGTATATTTAGTCCTATATTACCGATTCAGCTTAGAACATCGCTGCTACGATGATGCTACAAATCCAGATTTCCTAATTTTATTATATCACATTTTGTTTGCAATTTTTAGTTTTTCCTATTGCCTATTGATAGTTTGATACGCTAGCTTTTGTTTATTTCTTTGTAGCTCTGGCTGAGCCCTCTAGCGTCGGTTTGCAAAAACCCTCGGTGAATATTTTAAGATGCTATCCTTTGATTAGCTACTATTATTATTTCTTAATCATGTGAATTTGAAAAACCCATATACGACTGGAGACAATGGGCTGCCATAATATCGTTAAAATACTTCTTCACTTAAGCCCAGATGACATCAGAAATGTGTAAGAAAAATATTGGCATGTCTCTGGAATCGTATTAAAAAGGCAGAAGCAATCAAACATTAATCTAGAATGCTCATTAAAGTTTTGCATTGGTGTTTTAGTTGTTTGTCGCCAATATCCGCTACAGCTGTCTAGTCGTTCAAGGTCAAGTGTACATAACTCCTCAGAGCCATCAGGTTTAGGTTAGTTCTCCCGAGTAGTAGGAAAATGTTTTTCTTGAAAAATCAACAGAAAGCAATCCATTCTTGAGCATAGTCCCTTATTAAGTATCCCTTAATTATTATATAGCATTATATCTAATAGTATGTCTACGTTGTTTGTGTAGCATTCCAATCTTCCTCATTATTCATCAGATTGTGTGTTAGTCCTCTTTTGCCCCCCGCCCCCAAAAAGATCATTTTAGAATGGATCACCGATGTTGACAGTTGGTTGTGTTTTTGTAGTGATATACTTTTTCCTGACCAACACAGTGAGCAGGAGAGATGTGTGCAAGAAGCCAGCATACCTTCCTCCTTTTCAATCTGTGTTTACAACATGGTAGCTTTGTCTGTCTCTCCACATCTTTCCAATGTTTAACAGTATCAACTGTCTTATTTTGAATTTTAAGCAACACGACCCCCAATTATGTTCCTCTATCATCCTAACATAATTGTTTATGTCAACAAAAACCACAATGTACATTTTGTTTAAACTTGAATATGTAATATTCTTGTTAAAGGTACGGTTAATTGTAAAAGAATGGTTGTTTCAGTAATATCTTTACGTTGCGATAATCTTTTTTGGAGCAGAGTAAACATACAGTTTCACAAAGCAGACTACGAGTAACAGCACTTAAAGAAGGTTCATTGCGCTTAATTTGCCAAAAAAAGAAAACTAACTCGTTTGTTTTTCTTTAATTTACTTCGTGTCTTTTAATCATCGCGCATGTTGCAGAAGGCAGTTTTTGAGCCATCGGCGAGAGTTTGAAGGAGAGCGACAGCCAGCACTATTGAGCATGCCGATCCGCCATTAACCCATCACTATGTAAGAGTTTGCAGACCTCGTGATGATATGCTGATGTTAACTCTTTATCGCACGGTGCTTAATCAATGCGCGTTCAATTTATTCAGTGCAGCATTACCAATTGCTGTCCGCTGTATTAACGTCTGTTGGGACGACGTGAGGTCCGTCGTTTCCCAATTTCGAGGCTGTATGGTTGGTGCGTCGTAGAGGAGAGAGGGGAAAAAGAGAGAGAGAGAGAGAGTTGAGAGAAGGAGAGAGCGAGAGTTGCGTGATGCAATCAATCATGCGCTCTGAGCTCGAAGGAGATGGTGCTTAAAGATTCAATTTTATGTGGATATTGGGGAAGGGCGTAGAGAATAGGCTGAAAAAAAAATGGGACTGACAGTTCTGCCAGGATCAAGAGGGAAGATGAAGGACGAAAGGGTACGTAGAGAAGGGTAGGGAATGATGAGGGAAGAGAAAATGAGGAGGTGAGGGCAAGAGGAAAGGAAGGCAGATGACATAAGTGAATGAAGAAGGAGAGAGATGTAGAGTGAGTTGAGAAAGGGGAGGGGGGTGCCGTCTATGAGGGGAGCAGAAGTGGAAAGAATGAGAGCAGATAGGGTGAAGAGAAGGTGGGAGACTAACACTATACCGTGTCAGTCGGCATAAAGGAAGTTATACGCATGAAATTTAAACCAGATCACGAAAAATGATTGTATACATCAGAATCCGCGTTTCAGCATGACAATGTGACAGATTGCGTTAAGTATGTGGCTACAGCACGGTCGCGGGTGTCATGGCGCCGTTCAAATTTCATAGCGTTGATGTGTAATTAATTATAACAATTAAATTAGGTATCTGGTAACAAATACGTGTGGGTATAGAGTCTATAGACGATTTGTTATACAGTAAGTACAGTTGTATGCAGTAAAATCTTAGAGTCTACTATCCCCTTTAATTGCGTCACCCAGCATTTAGTTATTTATGACCCCGAGCTGTTGTACCTGTTCTACGTTATTACCTTCAAGTAAAATTGCTTTTATCATTTCCGTTTTTGTTTCATGGAGGCTTTTGCACAGGCAGCGCTTCTGCAATGGCATATTGTTGTGCTCAAAATAGGGCAGAATGCATGTATTTTTTATCAATAATAATAATGCCCCTTGAGCCCTATGGCTAAACAAAAAACATATTCCCTATTTTTGGAGCAGGCCACGGCCTGCTTTTACGTGCCATGGAAAAACACGTATCAGTCCTGGCATGCATCAATGTAGTTACTGGTGGTATGTGTTATATAACAGGCTGCAACACCCATGCGTGTGTAGACCCCATCAGCATTACATATAAAGTCTACAAAGACACACAAAATTTAGCAATCAGTTCCTGTAGCATGGCATTTCATGCTTAATTTCACTATATAATAAACTCTATCTTAAAAAATGTCCTTGAGGTAGAATTCCTTGCCCTGTTAACTTTTATGATTAAATGCCTTACACAATAACAACTTAGTGCTGTTTGTACGTAAGAAATACAGTAATAGCATTTCCCATGATCTGTCCTTGCAGTCATTAACAGCCAGTTCAATTGCATATGTGGTAGTTTTAATTCCCCGCTTAAAGTTCTAGTATATTCTAGTCCTATATTTACCTATCAGCTTAGAACATCCTGTACAATGATGCTACAATCCAGATTTCTAAATTTTATTATATGATTTTGTTCAATTTTTTAGTTTTTCCTATTGCTATTGATATGTTGAACGCTACTTTTGTTTTATTTCTTTATGTAGCTCTGCCTGAAAGCCTCCTAGCTTCTTTGCAAAACCTCGTGAATATTTTAATGCTATCCCTGTTGATTAGCTACCTATTAATTTATTCTTAATCATGTGAATTTGAAAAAACCCATATACGACTGGAGAACATGGGCTGCATAATATGTTAAAATACTTTGTGGCACTTAAGCAGATGACATCAGAAATGTGTAAGAAAATTATTGCATGTCTCTGAATGTATTAAAAGAGGAGAAGCAATCACATTAATCTAGAAGCTCATTAAAGGTTTTGCATTGGTGTTTTAGTGTTTTGTCGCAATATCCGCTACAGCTGTCTATCGTTCAAGGTCAGTGTAATAACTCCTCAGAGCCATCAAGCTTTAGAGTTAGTTCTCCGAGTAGTAGGAAAAATGTTTTTCTGAAAAATCACAGAAAGCAAATCCATTCTTGTACATAGTCCTTATTAAGTATCCATTAATTATTATATAGCATGATATCTTAATATTTGTCTACATTGTTTGTGTCACAATTCAATCTTCCTCATTAGTCATCAACTTGTGTGTTAGTCCTCTTTCTGCCCCCCCCCAAAAAAACACATTTTAGAATGGATCACCGATTTGACCAGTTGGTTGTTTTTTGTAGTTGAATTATATCTTTCTTCTGACCAACCAGTGGAGGCAGAGAGATGTGTGCAAGAAGCCAGCAGTACCTTCCCCCTTTCACATCTTGTTTTACACATGGTATGCTTTGTCTGTCTTCCACATCTTTCCAATGTTTACAGTATCAACTGTCTTATTTTGAAATTTTAGCAACACCACCCCCAATTATTTCCTCTATCATTAACATAATTGTTAGTCAACAAAAAACCACATGTCATTTTTTTAAATTGAATTATGTTAATATTCTTTTAAAGTACGGTTAATTGTAAAATGGTTGTTTCAGTAATATTTTACAGTGCGTAATCTTTTTTGGAGGCAGAGTAAACATACAGTTTCACAAAGCAGACTAGATAACAGCACTTAAAGAAGTTCATCGCTTAATTGCAAAAAAAGAACTAACCGTTTGTTTTTTCTTTAATTGACTTGTGTTTTAATCATCGCGCATTTGCAGAAGGGCAGGATTTTTGAGCATCGGCGAGAGTTTGAGGAGGCGAAGCAGCACTATGAGCATGCGATCGCCATTAACCCATACTATGTCAAGAGTTTGCAGCACCTGGTGAGTATGCTGATGTTAACTCTTTATGCCACGGTGCTTAATCAATGCGTCTCAATTATTCAGTGCTAGCCATTACCATGCTGATGCCGCTGTATTACACGTCTGTTGGGACGACGGAGGTCGTCGTTTCAATTTCGAGGCTGTATGGTTGGTGCGTCGTAGAGAGAGAGGGGGAAAAAGAGAGAGAGAGAGAGAGTGAGAGAAGGGAGAGAGCGAGAGTGGTGAATGCATCAATCAGCGCTCTGACTCGAAGTGAGTGGGTGCTGAAAGATTCAATTTTATGATGGGATATTGGGGAAGGCGTAGAGAATAGGCTGAAAAGAAAATGGGACAACACTTGCCAGGACAAGAGGAAATGAAGGACGAAAGGGTACGTAGAGAAGGGTAGGGAATGAGTGAGGGGAGAGAAATGAGGAGGTGAGGGCAAGGGAAGGAAGGAGGAATGAAAAATAAGAGAATGAGAGAAGGAGAGAGGAATGTAGAGTGACTGAGAAAAGGGGGAGGGGGGGGGTCGTCCATATAGGGGAGCAGAAGTGGATAATGAGAGCAAGATAGGGTGAAAGAGAAAGAGTGGGAGACTAACATATACCGTGTCAGTGGCATAATTAGAAGTTATTACAAAAATTTAACCCAGATACGAAAAATGATGTATACATCAGAATCCCGTTTCAGCATGACAATGTGACAGATTGCGTTAAGTACTGGCTATATATTAGCACACATGTATATCTGCAATACATGCAATATACATTTGACCCTGGCAGAAACGTCAAGGTGATGATGGATGTTGCTCATGCATATTCTAGTTAGCACTAATGTGTCCTAATATGTTGTTAGTTAAACGTGTCATGTATATCATTAATCATATAGTTGGATGATGAGATATGTGTAGGATTAACTGAGTATAATTTGACAAATTACTCGATCACGTCTGAGCTAGACATTGAGTGCGGTGCGCTATCTACACAATCTGCATGCAGAAATGTGATCCAAAATTTCTGCCACAAGTTACATGAAATAAAAACGTCCTGCGTAGCCACGGCGTCTTTGTACAGTCATCCACAAACATTCGCATTCCAAATCCACGGCTCAAGAGTGCGATGTTTCTACACGCACTATTTTGTCACGAGTTTATGAATCACACAAAGATGAATACCGCTTGCTGATCCCCCCTTCATCCCCCCTGCTAAACCCCTATTCCAGCACGAAAAGAAGTCACTTGGGGAGGGGGGATATCCAGGCATCGCCGGAATAATTGCAGACTCCATGGGTATGAGCAATTTTGAAGTGTCATTGCGTGTTTTGGGGATGCCGGTAAAAATAGTAGGCACAGCTTCTTCTTCTTCTACGTGCGCCGACACGTGTCATAAAACGTGGCAGCCTTGACTTGTCAGTAGATAGGTGCCCGAAGCACGACGCAGAGCCAACTAGGACAGGCAACAGCTGTGACAAGCAGAAGTTGGTTTGGTGTTACGTGCTAGGCGTGAGCGTTCAGGGGATGAGCTGCAACATCGATGGCTACACCGGGGAATCGGCCACAAGAAGGAAGAAGTGAAATATAAAAGGGCAGGTGAAGATCTACTCTGGCTCTTTGGGGAACGAGCGTATGGAATATTTGAACGGAATGCATTCGGAAGCTAACGAAAACGAGAAAAGAGAAAAAATAGGAACGAGATAGTCGCGACGAGCCCACACGTGGGAAGGAAGATGAAATCAAATCAAATATATGCATGCAATGTAATAAAATATGTCGATATAATGTATGCACTCAATTACCGTAAATTTATGCATCTCTCCTATTACTGCTTCAAGTAGCGTAGGTGTGAACGGCTACGATACAGTTATGTTATTTAGTACGTGCTGTTCGTATAGGAAAAACGCACTTTGAAAGAGCTCATATTGTAGTCGATATTGATATATAGATGAATTTAATAGTACCGGTTCTAGTATAACAAGCAAACAAAATGCTCAATGGATTTATCTAACCGAGTATATAAGAGTATGCTGTGATGCAGTAGGTAAATCCCAAGACTTGTTACCAGCTTGGCTAGTGATTGGTGGATACACTGCCCGTACATAGTAATGATTTTTTTCTGTCTCTCTTAGTGTCAATGTGTAATTAGTTGTGTCCTTAAGCGAGAAGTGCTGTAAAAGTCGTCATAAAATTGGAATTTACAAACATTTGCCCCAGCGATGAATCGGGCCCCAGCAAGAAATCGGTCTCAAATTTAGTCTCAAGTGCGAAATTCGTCATTTTAATTCAATTTTAATAATCGAAATCTCGATTTTTTAACAATTTCTACATACATTTTTCACTCATACCCCTACTTGTCATGATTAGAAAGATAGATCATTAATTCGAGAAAGAGGTAATAAGGAGAGGATTTCCGTAAAGGGAGCTAGGTCTATCCCCCATAAAATTCCGTAAGGATTTATTTGCCCAGGGGTCAAATAGGGCCAATTGCCAAAAGGTTGACCCAGGGTAGCACCTGACTCGGGCATCAGGCAGGCGAGCGGTCTCGTACGTACCTGTATTACTATGATCTATACGTAGTCAATACGTATCAAGCAGCGGCCGCCGTCCTCACCCGCCGTCACTGGTCGGCTCCGCTGCGGCGTCGCGGCGTGCTAAGCAGCGTCGCGCGCGCGGGAGAGATAGGGAGAAGAGACAGATGAGAGCTGTTGCTTGTTCCACCCCTGCGTGATGTTCATTGATTTTTCATATAGCGCATTAATACATTAAACGCAACTAGCGCTGGCGCGTGAGTGTAGTCGCGTTCGAAAAGTCTGCGCGCTCCATACAGTCGGGCGCGTAGTGTAGCACGAAGGGTCGTTGTCGTATAATGGCGTATAATATGTACCCGTGGTAACTATTTGATATGGTTAGGGTTACGGTTAGGGTGTTAGGGTTAGGGAGTAGGCATAGGCGACATACTCGCCCTACTCCACTAACGAGTCTAGGTACTCGCCTACGCCTACTTCCTAACTCTAACCCTAACCCGAACCCTAACCCTAATCCTAACCTTAACCATATCAAATAGTGACCAGGGTACGTTCAGGTATACCGGACCGTACCCAGGGTACGTTCCGGCAGTACCCTGGGGGACATAGACCCTATGAGCTGCAGTATTTAAAGATATGAGTCGGGCGGTTACAAACTGCCGATCGCGAATTGTAGGTGTGGGAGAATTTTAGACAGGTTTCAAGCTACCGGTGAGGTTTAGAATTTCACAGCGTAGCTACAGGGTAAGTTCCGGACGGCTGTACCTGGCGATACGGGTTACGCGTGAGAGATTTTGCCACCTGTCAGCATACTAAGTATTGATTAGAGAATGTGTACTTATGTTGCAGTAATGTCAATGAATGAGTTTTTCATAGTGGCATAACCTGTCGCTTTTTGCGTTTTAATAAAAGTCAGTGGCGGTGGTGCCGATTTCCTTCTGTAGATACAATCAATTTAATAGCATGTAATGCTAGTAAAACGGAGTCTTTACAGGAATAAAGTAACTGCATGGTGTCTATACGTCTGCGTGCGCGCGTGCGTACACGTGTGTATAAATGCAAATACATAAAAATATCATGGTTAACTGGAATCACGTATCACACATGCGCCAAACGAATTTACTTACATCTGTCCAAACCTTAATAAGTTCAGCATGGTTGGGAAATTAAACGGGGAAAAGTAATTCAGTGAATCGAAAGGTTTCACAGCTGTAATTTCGATAAGCCCATCCAATTTCCATGGAAACTGGTGTGTTTTTGCAGTTGTAGCAAGCTGTATCACACATCTTTGCTATTTTAATTTACAATTTACTAATGTTGTTTTATGCTGCTTTGAAGCTGCCTGCGTGCTAGACGGTTTACCCATTATATTTCCCTTGCCCCAGATTAGCTTCTTGTAGTTTTGTGCTGATATAGACCAGCAGTATGAAAGCCAGATTCTATTATATACTCACTGTTAATTTTACTTTACATTTTTAATGACGCCGTTGATAGAGGATCCATCAGACTTGATACAATTAACTGCACTGTTGGCAATGGATGGAAGCCAGGCAGCAAGGCATTAGAACAGTTACTCCATGCCATGTCACTCACTGCATTCATTGCCTATGATAATATCCTCCCCATAAATAATATTGATATATCTTGAATAATATCTTGAACAACATTATTCGTTTCCATAGACAATATACTACTAAACAATATTATTCCTTCCCATAGACAATATACTATTACTACTGAACTATATTATTCCTCATAATTATTAAACTATTGAACAACATTGCTCCTTCCCATATACAATAATTACTGGCCATTATGATTCATTCCCACAGACAATATGCTACTGAAAATGTTATTCCTATCCTTAGTCAATATACTACAGGATAATTTCACCCCTGATTATATTCTGTAGCTGATATTCTACGAGTTCTCCAAACAATATCCCACCTGATAATATCCCCCAGATAATTTCCTACCTGATATGATATCACGCCCAGGCTGCCAATTTCCAGAAGATTATTTCCCAGCAGGAATGTTGTCTTCCGGGTCGTTCATTCTTCCGGGTCGTTCCGGTCCGATCATTGCCAGGGGGCGTTTAAACCTTTCATAGAGATATTGTTCAGGCGAGGTTGTGTATTACAGGTATTGTGTATGTAATACAGTATACATGTTAACGGTGGATATTACAGATGTCCGTACGACCGGATCACAGGCACTTGGAGCGATTCAATAAAATATAATGCTAAATAAATAAGAAATCTATTTACTACCAAAGTCTGTTTCTCTTCTCTCTTTCGCCTATTATTGCCGACAATTTCCTGTAAATCCCGTCCAAATGCTCATCTGCAACACACTGTCACACGCTGGCCGCCGCATTCTAGCTACTGCACACTGACACATAAATATATATTTATGTGTCAGTGTGCAGAAGCTAGCGTGCGGTGTACTTGTGTGAGCATTTGACCGGCATTTACAGGTGATTATAGGCGAAATAGAGTAGAGAAACATTAAGACTTTGGTAGTAAATATATTTCGTCTTTATTCACCTTTTTATTTTTTTATTGAGACGTTCCAAGTGCCTGTGGACCGGATGAAGTTACCGTTGTATATAGTGGCGTAATATATACCGATGCAGCGTAACATCGCTGAGTGTTGTTGTCTATGTGTAGTAAAATAGTGAATTAGGATGTAAGATTACATTGAAACGCCTAAATTATATTACCTGTCAGGGAGCAGTCTTGTATTATTTTGATGCTGTTATGATTTCAGTGCAGCAAGCGCCAGCGTTCAAAGCTGTGCATTACCTCCCATTAGAAAACTGATGAAATTTAGGCTGATATGGACGGCTGCTGTAGCATATATACGAGTGTAGACGGTTTTTCATACAGGGAGAGACGAGGGGCTCAGCTGCAACTCTGCCTACGTGTTCAACAGTGACGTCGGTTTCTGTTAAAACCTTATATTAAATTTTACGGTTGTGCGAAATATTTTTCAAATTGCTCATTTTGTTCAATAAATGGGAGATTTTCGCCTGTTGGCTAGTTGTAATTGCTACTGGCATATGTGCCAGCTATGGATACACACAGCTCACGAATGTGGCAGAATGTGGCAGAATGTGGCAACTATTTGTCCTTTGCGTCTCCATACCCTCCTGTCCTGCCCCACCTGCTCGTTCCGCCACAGTCCATCTGTTCCTCTCCCTTCGCGTTGCCCTTTTCTTTCGTATCATTTGCCGTTCCTACTTCCTTGTCAGTTTCTTGTTATCTTCTTCTTCTATGGTTTCCGCTTCTCTTTGTCTCTTGCAGCTCCTTTCGTTTCCTCTGTAGCCTTCTTCACAGGGGTTGCAGGCACGGTTTGTTTGCTCGCATGATGGCAGAGCGCTGCGGCTGAGAGTGTGGGCGTGTTATACGTGTGAGAGGTCAAAATACTCCAAGCCGAGTGTGGGCGTGTTATACGTGTGAGAGGTCAAAATACTCCAAGCCGAGTGTGGGCGTGTTATACGTGTGAGAGGTCAAAATACGCCAAGCCGAGTGTGGGCGTGTTATACGTGTGAGAGGTCAAAATACGCCAAGCCGAGTGTGGGCGTGTTATACGTGTGAGAGGTCAAAAGACGCCAAGCGGAGGGGGGGCGTGTTATATGTGTGAGAAGTCAACATACGCCAAGGCGCGAGTGTGGGCGTGTTATATGGCGTGTGAAGAGGTCAAAATACCCAAGGCCAAGTGTTGGGCGTGTTTATAGCGTGTTGAGAGGTCACAAGACGCCAAGCCGAGTGTGGGCGTGTTATACGTGTGAGAGTCAAAATACGCCAAGCCGAGTGTGGGCGTGTTATACGTGTGAGAGGTCAAAAGACGCCAAGCGGAGTGGTGCGGAAGAGCATGACATTCGAATTGTTTGACAAAAGGAACATCACTTAGATGCATTTGAGCATTAGATAATAATCGAACTGATCGCGTATAAACGACTGCTTTGTCTTTCTCGTATTCGGCGACCTCCTTCTGTCGGCATGGCGATACGGGGATAGATGGAGATAAGGGGAGAGAGTAAGCGAGACACTAAACGAGAGAGATGAAGAGCGAGAAAGAAAGAGATAGAGCAGGAAAGGGAGCGAACGAGAACGAGAGAGGGAAAGCGTGCGTGCGTGCTTGCTTGCTTTGTGTGAGAGAGAGAGAGAGAGAGAGAGAGAGAGAGAGAGAGAGAGAGAGAGAGAGAGAGAGAGAGCGAGAGAGAGGGAGAGAGCGGCTGAGTGGTAATGAAAGTACTGATTATTAATGATGTAGGTAGCTACCACATTAGACGTAATGACTAATGGTGAAATGTTTGCGTGCAGCTTATCTTGTAAGTGACCTGCCTGTTGATATGGCGAAGGCCCAGAATCGATACGGAAGCTTGAATCTGTTGTGGCTTCAGCAGCGCGTGCTGCTCGCATTCACTGTTGCGGTTACGACCGACTCGGTCGACTCCCGGATTAGTAGTAGTACCTTTGCTTTCTTCGCATGCGCCGGCAGCCGAAAATTCGAAAGACCCGTTGGCGGGTGCGTTCGTTTGGCGCCCCCTGCCGTGTGCTTTGCGAACTAAAGGTGGAATTGCTAGTCTTCTAGACGGGGAATTGATTGCAGCGTGTCGTGGCTGCGGCATCGATCCAGCATGAAACATTTAGGCGCGCGCGTGATGCGGCAGGTCTGCTGTACGACATATGAACAAATCGAAAAATATTATTCCGCCGACCGGTCTGCGTAGCAGACAGCTTACGTAATTGGTTGTAATTAAGCCGCGAGCGTGTCTTTGTGACTCTGCGAACTAGGAAAATATGCCGGCAGCAGCATCAGCGGCGGCGGCGGCGGCGGTGGGAGCAGATCTAGATATTGTTTTTCCTTCGAGTGATCATGCATTATTAGGGACGGTGGAACGGGGACGGCAAGCATTGCCATACGCGTTGTACTAAGAATAGTTATAGACTAGATTAGATTATTCTTATTCATTTCTTATTACACCCATCGCGAGAAATTATGCTGCATCCTTATCTGCTAAGGACTGCATTATAGTTGATGGTTTTTCGAATAATTAGACAGGAGTAGTTAGTCTAATAAAGAAGCGCTAGACGTTGCCCAAATAATCGATATATGTATGACAAGTGCCTTGCTGTGCTGGTGTTGTTTTTCTGTCAGCTGCCCTAGGAAACATCAAGAGCGTATAAAGAAGGAGAGCGTACAACGGTGAAATGCTGAAACCATGTTGCAGTATTAGTCGAATTAAGAAACTTTGCTCGTTTTATTTTGACGATTCTTTGCGGTATTATTGATCAGCTGTCCTACCTTGCTGATATAAAATAGACTTACGATGCCCCTACGCTGAGATAATGAGCGGTGAAAATCTGGTATTTTTGCCGAAAACCGACTCGAGATCCCTGTTTACTGCGACCATCTCTCGCTTTGTGGCCAGTGTGTTGCTTTCGGTCGCCGCTGTGTAGCGCCATGGTAGCGCTGACTCATTACGTCAGCAGTACAGGTGGTGAACAACAGTAGATGTCGTCCATATAGGCAGCAGGCCTGAATAAGCATCGAACAGATATTAATTAAAAATACTCACACTGTTACTTCGCTTACACAACATACACTTTATTCATGTTAAATAACTACAGATTCATGCTCTATGCTCAGCTCAAAACTTTTGCCAGCTCTATGATGCGAATTTCTACAAAGTTGTCTGACTACATTTCAAAAATGACCAACCGGTCGCTGTGACTACGCCACCTGACGGAATGTCACGAATACACAACAATACCAATTTTACTTCTAATGCTTTCTAGACGTCTACGAGGCATCTAACTTGCGTGCATAATGCAAATTATTGCACTCTAGTGCTGAATTTCGGCGAAAAAAAATTCCAAAAAAGGCATTTTTTAGAGACGAAATAGTGCAACGGTGAACAATTGCGGTGGCTTACTGTTGTACGCCACCTACAGAGTTTACTACATCCAGCGTGAGGTGGGCACAGGTGGGGGGCATCACTATGGCAATCAATAACAGATGTCATTCATTCCATTTGTCAAACATTGACGGAAACACGCGAGGTTTCCCGAAGTTATATCAAAGCGAGAGACAGTCACAGTCAGCAGGTATCTCGAGTCGGTTTTCGGCGAAAATACCAGATTTTCACCGCTTATTATCTCAGCGTAGGGGCATCATAGGGACATGCGGTTTGTTTTATATTAACAAGTTAGGACAGCTGATCAATAATAATCGTCAAAATAAAACGGGGATAGTTGATTAATTCGACTAATACTGGAACATGGTTTCAGCATTTCACCGTTGTACGCTCTCCTTCTTCATACGCTCTTGAAAATATTTTATTTCTTCTTGTTATTCATCTATCTCGCGTAGCGCTGGGGAAAACAGCATGAACGTTCATGTATCTATGTATAGGGTTTATGCCTATATCCACTATCATATCTGACGCGTTTCATTTTTGCTAAGATGCACATGTGGCAACTGCATGCGTCGGTTATTAAAACCTCCTCGTAATAAATTCTCATTTAGCCTTTTAATTCAGCTAAAACGTGGTTTTCGTTACACCTCCTTCATCCCGCATGCAATTAGTAGTTGCTGCTGGCGGAAAGTGATCCAGTGTATAAACCGATCCAGCGGAGCTAGAGCGAAACTCCAGGGCCCTTCATATTGCTCACATTTAGAGGCCCACTTATCTTCATGCTCTGCGTTCTAGTCTGTCGACGAACGTTTCTATGGCTACGTTTAACGTGGGCGCTCGGCTAGGTTCGTGCTAACGACGTCCTATAAAGTCAGTCTAATTCCGCGCTATATATTTTCCCTATTAAACAGTGTTATCAAGAGCGGTGTTATATGTCTATCAATATCATGCCCGTGTGTAACTACGTCCAGATCGATTGGCAGGCAGCTTTGCTGTTGTTACAACTCTTTATGTGTGTGTGTCAAAGCCGAGCTTTGCACGATCATTCAGTTGTTGAAGTTTGTCGTATTCTGCAGAGCAGAATATATGTAGTACATATGTAACATAGTCATGCAGTAGTTTTGGCTAACCAAGGTCAATTACTCAGTAACCTCACATTTTGTCAAGGGTTCTCGTCATGGAATTATGGCATCTGAATACGTGATTCACATTTCGATTTAAACATGTCTAGTTTCCGAGATAGCGAAGATGTAGTAGCCGTGTTTTCCTCGGTACGGGAGTTACACGAATTTAAACGTGTCACGCTCCTCCTAAAGAAATACGTCGAATTGCAGCAACTATGTGAGAGATTCTCAGTCTAATGTTGCTCGACTCTAGCCATTAATTCTCTATCAGTGACAGGTATTTTGCCGGCGTGTGCAGTCGCACCGGCTGCTGCCATGTCAGTGACGCAGTTGCTCGGTTCGTCCATCGATCGCAAGTGTGCATGGTTTATATATTTTTTCGGGTTCGACCTCGGAAAGCTGCGATGTGTTATGGTAATAACGATGCCGTTTTACTGCTTCCAATCATTATTTGTCACGCATAATAGCGCAGTCAACACCGAAAAGGGAAAATGTTGATGAGCGAGTAGCCGCCGGTTTCGCCTGCCTAATGTTGCGAGAAAAATTATTTTGCGCGCAAATATTCGGAAAGAAATTTCAGATATATGGATAACTGCCTGAAAACAGTAGCTCTGTGGCGTCGCTATATTGTAAGCACGACGACGTCGTTGCTATATAAAGCTCTCGTGCGTACGCTGCTGCTGCATTTATATCAAATAGCTAATGGCGAGCATCATCTGTCCGCTGATGCTGCCGACGACTCTGGAGTCGAGGCTGCGGTCTCAGGGGTACACTACTTCCAAGCGAACGCCGCCGCAAGATGTTGCAAAACTGCCCTAATTGATTAGTCGGCAAGCTCGACCAGGCCAATCGGTGTACCCATGTACGTTTAGGGTAACCAGTCAAAGAAGACCATGGTGGGTGAGGGGGGGGGGGTGAATTCCGCCACGCGCAATCATTTTTTCTTCGACTCTAGCTGCCAGCGTTTCGATGGAAATGGTCGAGATGTGGGAATTATTAAGCCTATTATTGGTGGCGATATTACCTGACGCAACCCTGTTACGTGGCGAAAAATTACAGTCAGCCTTCACGTAAGCTCGGTTTCAGTATGCTTTATCGTCTATATATACAACATCTTTATGTAAGGATTCTATACTGCGTTGATCTGATTACGAAACGGTAGCATTTATTATTACATGGGTAAAAATTAACTTTTGAACACGGGAGTCCAGCGGACTCCCAAGTCCCTACCCTCAAAAAGAGGGAGTCCGCAGCAAAATGAGGGAGTCCGTAGTCTGAGGTTCAAAATTAATTAATATAACAACAACAACAACTAATAATATGTGCTTATTTTTAAGATTCATGCGGTTGCACGTCTGCCAAATTTTCTTTGGACATTAGCTGAAAAAATACGGTAATTCCGCGAGGCCGTGCTCTGGAATGAACTAGTTATTATGACAGAATTTTCAGGGAGTCACGCGGACTCCTGCATATGTCAAATCAGGGAGTCCGACAGTAAATCAGGGAGTATTTGACTCCGAACTCCCGTTAATTTCGCAACCTGTTATTATATTTTATTTACAAGTATAATCACGTGATTTTATTTATCAGAAATTGTTCTGTTTATAACAGCGAGTGGGTCATTGCGATAGCTATATGTTTGAGCACAAGGTTTGCACTGTACGTAGGTTCGGGCAGAAGTACTGTACGTGGATTCATCACATGCTAGCAGTGTAATAGAACTGTTACTAATCTCGTTTATCGGTGCAACCACATTAGCCTAGCTGTTACTGTGTCTGTCGGTTACTCGTACTGTTATCATCTCACTCACAATGTATATGCCCCAAGCAATGAGTAACCCCAATAGCTAGTAGCAGATTTATTTATACGTTATTATTAGTTTTTAATATAATCAAGAGCTAAGAATACATTATTATGTATTATAATGTATTATTAGCTCTTGTTATAATACATAATATATGTGCGCGTGTCTATAGGGTCCCTGTATAGAGGGACCCTACGCGTGTCTATGTGCGCGTATTTATGTGCGTGGTGGCGTGTTAACTACGTGGTAGTGCACGGTTACTACTCTCTGCTTTGTAATTGGAGAGCCTATACGCTAATTGGCCATTTCCCGTGCTTACGGTACGTACTCATCCGCACTTCCAGCTTGATTTTTTAAACATTGGGGTTGGGTGTCTTAAAATGTTTACAATATAGACCAGATTCGACTTGCTTTAAAGTCTAGACCCATCAGACCTTGACACCTGTCAGGTGTACCTTTTCACACCTGTGGCTCATCTCTTACCTTGACACAGGACCCGTACAGGCTTGCGAACACGCAGCAGTCATGCATGATCAATCTTTGTCTGCATGTGGGGATCTATTATGCCACTTGGTCGATGAAGATATTAATATTTTGGTCGTGGCTATGAGCGACAGTGCCATGGATGTGTAATACATCCTTAAAAGCATTAGACACATTTGGCGTCTCGTTGTCAAAACCGATATGCTTCCAACCCTGAATGTCTCAGGTTAATGCATACGATAGAGTTGGTCCTGTCCTGTGCAATGTGAGACGGTGAGGGCTAATGCTGGAGCGCACACTGTAGTCGTTTGAATTCTCGGTGAAACACCACAGGGAGAGAGATTCATATTCGTAGCAGGTAGGTCCCTGGCCTGTCGAACTAGATGATTCCTTGCTATTTCTGGGATGACGTTCCCAGTTTCCTGTTACTATAACGTCATTCCCACACGGAGTTGCCATAGAAACAGCATTACGTTCTCATAACCACTGACTCGCTTCTACTCGCAGAACGAATATTGCAAAAAAGCGCCCTGGACATGTGATTGAAAAGATGTCCCATCAATGGCCTTTTACAGTCTTTACGCTGTGCAGAGAGATTGTAGATCAGCCCTGTATAGGCATTGCCCAGCCGAAGCCATAAAGTGACAGGAGAGAATATGAGCGGCTTGTGTATTGCCTATTAGAAACTATAAAGATAAATACGATGCAGCTAAGCTTCTGTTCACATACACGGATGCACATGAACGTCTGTGTGCAACCACGCGCGTACACAGGCACTCACGCTGACACACACACACACGACACGACACACACACACACACACACACACACACACACACACACACACACACACACACACACACACACACACACACACACACACACACACACACACACACACACACGCACGCACGCACGCACGCACACACAAACGGCTTTGAGGTGTACAGGGTACAGCCATTACGCGAGAGATTAGTCGGCGTAGGGCGTTTATACGGGGAAAGGGAACACGGAATTTTATGTGGCGCCGCGCAAACATTTCCTTTATCGACGGCGCAAATGAAATTTTCCGCCGGAATCGACGCGGAGGCTGCGATGGGTTGACGCACCTACATCGTCGCCGACCGCGCTGATGCTCTCCGATTCAAAGTGCGAGTAAACACTGCAAGGGTCTACAGAGAGTGGGTCTCCACGGTAGCAGGTGTCCTGTGGCGCAGCCATTGACAGTGACTGAATGCAGACGAGTGCGTATGAGCATGGCGGCGGAAGCAGCGGCGAGAGCGTGATTCTCTCGCCACACGTTTTAGTAGATATTTAATCAAGTCGTATCTCGGCTATGAGGCAGGCGTCACGAGGCGGTCGATCATTGCGTGAGCGGACTTCGACAGCAGCGCGCAGATCTACCGGCGGGTATATAGTGCAGGGGAAGAGAGAGCGCGCGGGGGGGGGAAGTTTCCCGGCGAAGTTTTAACGGGCTGAAAAAACTGCACGTGTGGCGCTTGCTATTGATTCGGAGTTGTTGCGCGGCGTGTGTAAACGGCCAACCAGCGAAATAGTTCTGGGAAAGGCCTTCGAGGCGTATCAGAATATGGAGAAAACGCACGCGCTGTTTCGTCGCTACAATCCTATAACGTGATTTCCGTGGCGGTTTCGCTTTCGCGCACGTTCCAGACCTGATTCATCATGCATAGCCTCGTTTTATACGGATAGCGGTGAATTAATGAGGCAGTAACGCGTCCGTCTGTTGGGTCAGCGTAGTAAATAAATCGGAATGTAGTTTGCTAAAGCTTAGCCAAACTAAACGCGCGTGAGCCACATATTGAATTGGAGAATATATGATGTAGGCTACCGTTGCTGAAGCGAGTTAGGACTTTGGGCACATACTATTACTTGGCAGAGGAGCCAAACTTTTATAGTTGCTCAAGTTGATTCATGGGTGGATTGATTTCAATCGCGTTCCGTATGAAGAGAAATAATGCTCTAAGTCACTCTCCGATTGTGTGAAAAATACAAACTTTTGTAACGTGTTAAAATGTTTTCATACTTATGTTTTCCTACTTATTAGCGATCACCACGTATACTTGCGTTATGTGATACTGGGCACTGAAATCCCGGCAAACTATCTAATGAAAATTCTGCCGTCTGTCAGTGGTAATGAGACGTTTTGGGGGGTTGTCCGCACCGTCATTTTCGTATATACGTATTTACGTATATACGTATAATTGTGTATAATTGTACGTATAATTGTGTGGTTACAAGCTTTGCAATTTTATTCCGCCCACGGCTAGAATTTCGTTGACCTTGGCATTGCCAGGGCCTTGATTGCTTATTAGCCACGGACCGTGGTCACTATAAAATATACATGAGTTACACGGAGCTAATTTGAAAAACGTAACTCTGGCACCAAAGGGTCTACTGGCGAACTGTATTAGTTGTGATTAATACTATTATGCGACGCAGTGCGCGATGAACACACTTCACCGTTTTCGCGGAGCTGCACTGTCCGTTGCTAGACTGTGGGTCTGTAAAGCGCGCAATGATATACCCCCGGAGAGCGCTAATACGGCGCGGCCATTTGTATACGCTAGTATCGCTGAAATATTAATGCTAATGAGACTTTGTTACCTGCAGCGGGTCGGAAGGCATTTTATTATTTCACAAAGCTTTCACGTGATCTGCTTTGTTTTAGCAATCCTGCGAGACAGTAGTTAGTTTAGCTCGCCCGCGGGTGTTCGTGTCCACAACTACGCAATAGTAGTAGTATAGCTGCTTGGTTTTTAGCTCATCGGACGAAGTCAGATGCAGCTTGTAGAATCGCATGAGCGTCCGTCCGTGATCGGTGTATCCGTGTGTCCGTCAACAGTTGGGCACAAATCGTAACCGCTCGACGTACGGTCACGATATTCGGGACGTCGGGGGGAATCGTGAAAAGTACTCGGGATGACCAATTTGGGGGTCAAGGGTCAAAGGTCAAGATGTGTCAACGGAGGGGGAATATTTCCCCCTTACCTTAAGGTATAGGATGAAATACGGAATTGCGGCACAAATATGAACGGCTCGACCTATGCTCTTAATATTCGGTGTATAGTGTGATGGGCAGGAAACCCATCACCAGTGCGAAATTGGAGGTCACAGGTCAAAGGTCAGTGGGGGAAAGGTCAGATATCAGACATTTTCTGAGGACATGGTCTGACGGAGCGATTGAAAAACTTTTTTGTTTCAGCGCTGACCTACCATTTTTATCACTTTATTGAAAGGACCATGAAGTGTCTGATGACCTTGGTCTGATAACCTTTTGACCCTGAAAAGGAGGGGTAAACAGGGATTTATTGACTGTTAACAAAGGACTGAACTGCTTTTGCTATTACTATTAGAAGCCACTCCACCGCTCCCATCACGCCCCCTCCCCACACTCTCCTCCACCACCACCACTACGCTCGCGCTCGAGGCATGATCAGATGATAAATGTTATATAGTGAAGGTCATTAAAGTTACCAGGTGTATCTTTTATTACTGTACTACGGTATAGCAAAGCTATCATAGATTTTATATCTGTATTAGTAGTATCCTATATAGATAATATATGCTCTTAGCGCGAACGCGGTGGCGGGAGGGGCGCACTTGATCGGTTGCCAGTAAGTTAGCAGAAGAATACCCGGCTACAGTACACGTCAGTTGAGCGCTGTCGCTCTGCGGCACTTGTCGTATAATCGCAACGTGGGGTGACTATTGACGAACAATAGTGTGTACGAGTACCTTGTGATGTATTCGTGTCACAGGTGCGATAACCACGCATATAATTATCCGTGGCCAAAAGCGCCACGTATGCTCACATATCTTCTATCTATACTATAAT